>NW_008672995.1:21748-37671 GCF_000695815.1 Acanthisitta chloris
TTCCCACTGCGGTGTTTTGGAGTAAGGGGTCTTGAAGCTCCCTTCCAACCCAAACTGCTCTATATGTAGGAGCCTTTTCATACTAGCCATCCTGAGTTCTTTCTCATCAGGGTTCTTTCCACATGGAGCCGGATGTCTTGTAATGCCATGAAGAATCCACAGCTGGGGAGGATTCTGTGGCGTGATTGCTTTTGAACATCTCACATGATCCCAGGTTGGTTTCACACCCTCTCTCATGACAGGACCTGCATATGCACTTTCAGTCTTGTTACAGACCAGGGACCATGGCATCTGAACTTCAAGTTACTCCATGAGTGATATGGACCAGCCTTGCCAGAAGAGAAGAACACAGTGGCAAAAAGAAAGGATGTTAATCCAGTTGTCCTAGAATCAGTATCTAGATATTTGTGTGATATCTACAGCCTGGCCAAGAGAAAGCAGACATGGTCAGTGTCCCACATATTCTAGTCATCCCTGCCTATCCTAAGGGACCAAAAGGATATTTAATTCTGGTTGTAAGGGACCAAAAGGATATTTAATTCTGTATTAGAAAGACTTACCAATACAGAGAAGGTTGGAAAAAATACTCTCTTCTGAGCTGCAGTGTGCTTCCTGTGCATCATTTGGCTGCAGCTGTGGCTCCAGGTCTTTGCTTACCAAAACAAATGGTAGAATCATAGCTGCTACAGCAGGAAAATACAGAGCAATAGAGGCAGACCCAGAGAGGAAGAGGATGAACTCAGCAAAGGCATAGGGAACTGGGCTGAGGAGGAGAAGAGGCACTTTGCCAGTCAGGGGAGATGCAGAACTTACCACCTGCTACCACAGAAGTAATTAAATTGCACTCCAGAAATGGATAGTCCATATCCAAGTGAGGCAAAACTGATCTCGTACAGATCTGTTCCAACCTGGAGAGTTATTACATCTCTCCATTTCTAATTACACTGTTACCCAGTATGAAGCCAACTCCAAAGGCAGAACCTGTGCCACTAAAGAACCTTTTCTTTGTGGAAACAATGATTAGTGGCAGCAATTATTTCTCTTGAAAAATTTTGGAAATACTTCCCTTTTCTATCTGAAACAACAACTGTCAGTATTTGACCAAAAGAAAAAGGAATGGAAGAACTTGGAAAACCAAAACTGTGATTTTTTTATTTTATTTTATTTTTTTAGCTTTTAGGATAAAAGTTCCATTTGAGATAAGGCCTTAATAAATCTTTTACTCAAAGAAAAAGGGAAATATGGTAGAGTTTTTCCATACATAACTGTAAAGTAGCAAAAGAAACAGAAGCACTACAAAAAATTTTGTCTCTGTCCAAAAAGTTGTTTGGTCTGGGTTTTTTTTAATAGAGGTATTTTGATTAAGAAGTTGAAACAGGCATGATGGTCAAACTAATAGCACTTCACAGATACACTCTCCACCTCCTTGAGAGAGCTGTCTCTCCAAGACCTGGGACAATGCATACAGGTTCAGGTGAAATATTGCTGCTGTGACAGTGACACCTGGCCCATCTGCCCCAGCAATGTGCCTGTCAGAGTGGGTTGGTTGTAAGGGATGAGGTGCCAAGCACAATTGACCAGGGCTGTAAAATTCTTCAGCAATAGTTACGCAGTTGAGGTGGTCCCTTGAGTGAGATACAGTATTATTAGTGCACTGTGTTGTAGACATGTCTCTCATAAGATGCCACCAGACTCCAGAACAGAAAAAATGAGTAAATATTACTGTCTCACCTATCTTACCTTTCTTACATCCATGTGATTTTAGTGGAACAAAGTATTGCTGGGCAAGCCAAGCTCTAATGGGTGTTTTAATTTGAGACCCTGGATGATGGGAAACATTTTGTGAACAAGAAGTGTGTGCTCATGGCAGGAGCTGCAGTAACTGATTTAGTGAGTGACTTGTTATGCATGGGATGTTTCTGATCACCAGTCACTTCATATATAGCTTCATGGTGGTCAACGTTTCTACTGGTGAAGCTGTTGTAGTTGATATGCCTCTGCACATGCAATGTCCTGTGTTTGAGAGGAGAAATGTAAAGTGCAGATGCTTTTGAGGTGACTTTTAGTCTGCACATCAGAGATGTTTCGCTACACATGCCAGGGCAAGGGCTCTGGGCTTTGGCCTTGATTTAAGGCAAATGTCAGCAGAAGAGACTCCAATATCCCAATTTTAAACCTTTGTGTTTAAGACAGACATTTCCAAACAGGTCACCACCACAGTGTCTGCTCATTGATCTATTGAAAGGCAGTGCTTGGCCCTGGTTAGTGCTGGGACAGGGATGAGGAGCTGGAGGATGAGCCCCTCTGCCACATCCCTGGAGAAGGATCTGGGCAGGTGTTTCTGGACCACAGGTGACACCTCTGCTTCATGCACTGACCCCCGAGGAGGAAAGGCAGCAGCAGAAGGGACAGTGGTGACCACTCCATTCTACTCTGAGCTCCAACTCTCCATCACACCACTCCTCTATTTGGCTGGTCAATGAGTGATCTCTCAATCATCCTTTTTGGGTATTTCCTGCCCCACTCTGCCCATGCACAGCAGCACCATGCCACGATCCCAGGCCCCACCACCAGCCTGACAGCCAGCAGCAAGGTTCTGTCCATGGGCACCTGTAAGGAGAAAGGTGCCTCACCTTTGCTCTGATGCTGATGGCAGCCCATCTCCTTGTCCTCTCTCTGTCCCCATCAGCAATTCCAGGGTGGTATTGCACCCGGGGCTGGCAGGGGAGGACGTGTCTGTGGCTCGGTGGCGTCAGGCAGTGACGAGGTGTTTTTGCAAAGTGCTTAGCACAGTGATTTCTCGCTGCCTCCCTTACCACCAAGGGCAGCTTTCTGCCTGGCATTGTTCTGCTCCCTAATCTCGGTCATGTGCTCTTTGGCATCCAGATTCACAGTCGTAACCATCCAGCTCTTTGATATTTATTCTGTGTCATTCGATCAGTGTGGGGGGGCAGCTCTTTCCTCCCCCCTCCCCTTTTCTGCTCAGCAGATACAGGCTGGATACAAGGAGCCAATCACAAAATTGCTGCTGGGAGGAAAGGAGGAAAGAAAAAAAAACCAAACCCAGAGAGTAACCTATGCAGCTGTATTTTATTGAATGGATGTGGATATGTCCCTCTCCCAACAAAGCCCTGGAAGGGTTGGCAGGTGCCCCACGAATGCCACCCCATGCTCTGTTCCCCAAGTGATGCTCGCACAGTCCACCCCATCCCTCGGACAAAAACTTTTGCTGTCGTATCACAGGACACACTAATCTCCTGTATCCTGTCTCTGTAACCCAGAAGCCACCTCCCCCTAATATTTTACATATTCCCTAAATTCGTTTGCAAGGGGGCAGGAGAGGAGATAACGGCGGTGAGTTGAGCCGAGTGGGAACTGCTGACTGACAAAGTGTGTAGTGCAGTACGGGTGCTTTCTGGCTCTCTAATTATCCTTTTCCTTCTTGACTCCAGTATCACATGTAGCCATGTGTAGAATCATAAAATAATTATGCAGTGTACAAGCTTTCTGGGAGCATGTACCACTGTTTTCCTAATTCTTTATCGCTCCCATTGATCGTGGCGTGTGTGCATTGATCCAAGTCGGCCATCTGGTTGGGGAAGATAAGCGTGCGAGTGTCTTTGCATTGCACTGTCACTCAGGGAGGGGGGTACATTTTGGCTGTAGGGAATTACAGGGGCAGGATTAGCCCTCTTCCTAGGAGTAAACTGAATTTTAAATGCAGTGTTGCAGCTGCATGGACCATGTTGCTAACTTCTGGTTTTGCCCATAGACTGGGTAGATTATTTTATTCTTCTATTTTTATTATTATCGTTGTTGTTATTATTGTTGTTATTATTGTCATTGTTATTATCGTCGTTGTTATTACTGCTATTATTATTATTAATTTTTGTTTATTATTATTATTATTTCCTGCTCAGACTGTATTTGGAGATATAGATATGACTTGCATTAAATGGAAGGGAGAGAAGGGAAAAGGAGATTTGCCCTTCTCTGCACATACTGCACTTGTGAGTGGCTGCTATGTTACAGCATTTCGAAATGGCAAACCCAGGTTTTAAATGCTGGCAAGAACCTGCAGGATTGAATGCATTTTGCAATAAGAAGCATTGGTCCAAAAAAAACAGAAGGGGAAAAAAAAAAAAAAGGATGAAGTTATCAGCCTATGACAGGAAATTATAGAGTAGATATTAATCATCTCTCACAACTTTGCCTAATCAAGACAAATAACCCTAATCGCGCATTATCGGGATGTGTATGTTTAATAATCAGCAACAAAACAATGGAGAGGGTTTTTTTAATAGAATTTATTTTTATTTTTTTTCCTTTGCCTGCCAGCTTTCCCCCTAACAATGGGCACATCCTGCAATGGCTTGAACTTAGCTGCAATATTTTGTGGCACGGCCGCTGTGCGTGCGTGTGTGCGCTCACACCCCTGGTCGTCCTTTTGTCAAATGTGATGGTGGCCATTGTTGTCTCATATTCTGCAAATGTATGGAAGGTGCCTCAAAAGCCTTTCCTCTAAAATTGAACAATTCTGTCAAAAAAGATTAGTTCTATTTTGTCTGCTGCTTGCTGACTATTCATGAATGTAAAGAGAGAGGGCTTGGGTGTCATACTAAGTTGCTAAGGTGGCTGGCTTTCGGCTATTGACTTGAGGATACCAAACCAGAGCCTACAAAAGAGCAGCCAGAAGGAGAGGAGAGAACTGGTCTGCCATGTGTTTCAGCTATACCTTCTTTAGCTGCCCATTTATTTCTTTTGTTGCCACAACTTTTATTGTCATACAGTTGAAAAAAATGTTAGACACAGGCTTCAGGCTGCACCAAGCAGAAAAAAGGATTAGCATATCACTAGGATCATCTTACACTGAACCAAATTCTTTTCAGGATGTATAATTAGTGAATACAGTCTCCCCCCCTTCTTTTTTTTTTTTTTTTTTTTGAGAGGTTGGGGGGAGCCTATGGATAGGGCAAATTAGCTCAGATCTCTGGGTAGGAAGCAAGAAAGAAAGGAAAAGAAAAAGTTCCCTAGTTTCAAGGAGGATTTTATCAGGCTACTTCCTCATCTTAGCTTCCTGAAGCATGTTTAAGAAGCCTTTTGCATATCTACAAAATGTGTGGAAGTCACTTGTTAACAAAAATGTGGGGGTTTTGTACAATAATGTGCACAAACCCTTCCCCCAAAGGGGACCAGGATGAGAGAAATTGTTTGCAGAGCTGGCCCCACAGCTGAGCAGACAGAGTTGGGCAGCATTACTCTGCCTCTCTCTCCAATAAGGGCTCAACAGAAGATACAGTCCTGGAGGATGTATTACTTTTTTTCCCCTCGTGTGTGCTCCCAGCTCCCTTCTGCCATCTGGGAACCACACACTTCTCTGTGTTCTGCAACAAAAAATGCTGTTTCTCCTTGGGTCTTTATGACTCAGTCCTAAAACGGGGACTGCTACTTCACTATAGTGTATAGTATATACATTTTTAAAAGAGGATGGAGGAATTAGTGGTCTGGTTTTTATGTGTATAGGCCATTTGCATTGACGACAGAAACAGGCATGAACCAAGCAGCAGGACTGTGTGTCTAACATGTTCCTTGTCTGTACAGAAAGCTCCCAAATGTGGCTCATATTTAACGAACGCACATAGCCTTTGCCAGTTCTCCTGACAATTCAACTCCCAGATACTTAACCCTAAAAATCTTGGATTCAAATTACATTTGCATCAAGGTATACTTGCAAAATATACCTCTGCATTGCTCTACCTGGGTTAGAAATGTGGTTCTGCATGAGGATCAGGGTGAAGAGGAAGCATTTGCCTTGCAGCACCCTTAGCAAAGCTCCCATGCGTGTCCCAGTCCATGCTGCCTCCAAAACTCAGCTGCACCTTTGCCCTGAGAGATCTGGGTGTGTCCTGCTTCCATCAGAGCAAAATTTGAAAGGAGAATTACCCTGGGAAGGAAACAGAGCTTCTTTTTCAGCTGAACGGCTGGTAATTTCGCTGTGTTTAATCACGCCGCACTTTTGACATCATTGCCTTTTCAAACTGTTCAAACCAATTGTTCCACCAAAGGAGCAATTAGACGTGAATATTCAGAAGCTGCTCTGGGGTGCTCGGTGGTAATTGGTCACATCACTCACATGGTCTCATTCCCATTCTGATGAGAAGAGGGTAGAAATTTGCTTCATGTGGATACTTAAACACCCACACATAAAAATCTCATTTAGTACAACTGTTGTTTGCTGTTTTTTTTCCTGGAGGTTACTACAGTGGTGTGAATGTTTAATATTGGAGGGCTCAGAAGGGGAACAAATGAATGGAGAAGTCAATTAAAATGGTGATTGCAGACACCAAAAGAAATATTTCTCTCTTCACCCAGTACAGTCTCCACTTTTTGCCTGATGCATCTGATTTTTGTTGGTGGAATGTGATGTTGGTTGGGGGTTGGAACTAGATGATCTTTCAGGTCCCTTCTAACCCAAACCATTCTAGGATTCTGTGGTTCCATGGTGCAATATACTGTGCCCAGGTGAAAGAGGAGGAGGTTGCAGTTTAGGTGAAGATCCCAATTGCAGGTGTAGCAATGTTTTCAGGGATCCAGGGCACATACTGGGATGTGGTTGTGGCAAACTAGATGTCAAGTTCAAGAAAATGAACTCTGTGAGTGGACCTTAGGGTCTGTGTAACTCATACATCATGGAGCTAAGAACAAATGTTTAAGAACAAAGAAATATTTGAGGAGAAATTACCTGAGCCATTTAGGTAAATTATGCCAGCTATTTTATGACTGGTGGGTCATACATATAGGTAGACACCTGTTGTCCATGGGGATCATCTTGACTTCAAAGAGAGGATATCTGTTAAGGGATGTCTGCAGAGAGGAGCACCATGTACAGGAACCATGTCAAGCACTGTGACTTGTGATATTCTTCATATTTACACTGAATGGCATGTGAAAGTGTGAAGAGGGGCAACTCAAAAGCTATCATTCATTTAGGAAGTAAAATACAAAGTGTCATGTTCCTCATTCAGAATAAAATTACTCCTGATGGTCATTTTTTATGGGGAAGGAGGAGATAACCCAGAATGGCCAGAAGAATCCACGGGTGTTATTTTTAGAGACTGATTAAAGTTTCTGGGTAGCTACTCACTGTGAAGTAGTAGTTCATCTTACTCAACTCAGATGTCCTCCTTCCTTCTCCTTCCAGTAAAACCTAACTGAAGTAGAAGAAAGAGTAAATAAAACTCAGACAAAACTAAGGACAGAACAGCAGATATTGGGATGTTTGTAATCTACCTCCTGTAATTTTTGCAGTCACATTAAAAATGCACTTAGCTTGAAAATGACCTAATTTACCAATACCTGGGCTTGGCTCCTTGGTAGCAGGTAATAAAAGCACATTACAGCAGTCACCTTGAGGCATTTGGTCGGGGCTGGAGCTGGATATCTCTCGGCAGTGCTGGATCCGCTGGCTTGTAGGAATATTTCAAAGCTTGCAGAATATATTTCCTGTAAATAAATGCTGTTTAATAAGTATTCCATGTGCATTTTGTCATTAGCCTGATGCTATAGAGCCGTGTGGACCCAACCTTGATTTATAAAGCTGTTAAAATGTTTGACCTTGCTTAAATAAAAGCCTCAAGGTTAATTACAACAAGCATTGGAGATACATTCTCTCTGTTCTGGTGGCCCTGATGATTTAGAGGAGGAAAGGGTAATAAATTCTCCTCTTTTAAAAGTGACTGCAGTGCAAAAGTGTAAGAGTTTGCTTTTCTGCCATTTTCATGTTTTACCACACTTTGATATGTGATATATTGAGCAATGATGAGTTGCCTTGTCCTAGGGAACACTAGAAATTTGATGGTTTTACTTAAAGTATGATAAGAAGTATGTGAGAATGGGAAAAAAAAAAAAAAGGTTGGTGGGAATAAAGAGCTGGAGCTTTGCTCCTGGATAGGATGGATCCATAATGAGGGAAACAAAGGCACTGTGCTGGGTTTTTTTCTTATTGCACAGAAAACAAATTTCACAAAATAAAAACCAATTTAAGTTTCTTTTAAAAGAACTGGGAAATATTGAGGAAAGTTAATTGAAGCACATTCAAATTACAATAAACACATACAGGCACAATTATCTCCTTTTGACTAGTGTGTAGCTTAGAGATGTTTTTATCTTTTGTTTATTGCACTATTAAAAATATGGAGAGGCATCAAGAAAGGGTAGATAGCCACCATATGGACTTACATATTTTGCCTATTTATATTTAAATAACTATCCATGAGAAATTATGCACAAATCATGCAATAATTCCCAACTGAAATGACTGTTTAGAAAATAAAAATTCTGAGGCACAATATTCTTTTCATATTAAATTGCCCATTTTCTGTACACCGTGTCTGTTTGTACAATACCCAAAAAAAAAATGCTGCATTACAGCCCAATACAATTTGCTCACAATGCTAATGAAGACGGATAGAGGACATTGTAATGTACTGGAGTAATTCATAAGCAGTGTGGGAAAACAAGACAAACAGGCTCAGAAAGCCAGAGCATAATTTTTTGTTCCCATTTTCAGAGTGAATAGTGGTAATTTTAATAACCTGCTGGTTTGACAGATTTAATGATGCCGATTAACTTTCATTGCTTGATTCATGCCATGCTCACATTTGGGGTGACTATTTGTGCTTGCTTGCAAAGTTTGAGTGGCTGGTTTTAGGCAACTGAAAAGAAGCTCCTGATACCCCACAGAGAACTTGGCAAGGCTGAAAACTCTGTGTTTGGGATGCCATCCTCTCCCTGAAGAGGTGTGTTCCAAGCCTGAGTCTCAGTTTGCAGCAGAACTGTCCTCCTAATCCATGGACAGAGAGTTCCTGGACCACTCAGGTATATTAACTCTGCCATCACTTGCAAGCAGAAATGTGATGTGATGTCTCTGATTGGTGTTCTGATTAACCGGGACTAAGCTGTGAACACTGAGATAATTTTCACTTCTGGTAAAGCCCAAAAGAAGAAATAGTTCTTCCACCAAATATCTAGCTTTAAACTATGCCTTCCCAAAAAGGAAAACTGTGACATCTTTTGAATTTTGAAAATGGGAGTGAATATTTCCAAATTAGCTGATATGTCCTTACATGCTCAGTGCAAGTCAAATGTTTCTGGTCTGTCTGTCTCTTTGACATTTCTAATCATTTAAAGTTTCATGATTCATTCAGCATTTCTTTCCCAAGTCTTTAATATGTTTTAATCAGGCTCCTCTTTTCACCTCCTCTCTAATCAAAGAGGTGAAAAGGCAGAAAGCCACACTGACCAAAATGATCTCTTCATCCTCTTCAGATGCAATGGTGCCAGTGTAGAGATCTCACTGATAGGCACCATTCCAGGAGGAGGCTGAGAACTGCTTTACACCCCATAAAATGTCTTGTTAAACCAGATGTGCCTCCTCATTTTAGCCAATCAGGTATTGGGGGTGCCCCCTCCTACCACAGTCTTACAGGTACCCTGGACTTCCTCCCCATCAGGACATCCTGACCAAGGTCTTGAAGCATCATGTCTTGCAAACTGATTTCCTGTAGTCTTTTCTTTAGGTATATAAGTATTCAAATATGTATGTATGTGCATATATATGTGTGTATATATATATGGGAATGTCCTGCTGTGGCTTTAAGATGGTGATTTAACTATTTCTTTTAGAGAAAACTCTTCCAAGAAATGTTCAGGTTTGTCAGAAATAAGCAAAATGATTCAGAGTCTTTGATCTGAGTTTTAGGGCTTGTTTCTTTTTAAAATTTCATTAGATCTCCTCTTTGATGCTTCCTTGTAGATTGAAAGGCTCCGTTGCTGCATAAACTCCAATTTGTCACCAAGGAGTATTTCTGGTTAGTATTTTGAGAATTATAAGGACTCTCTAGTATGTTAAAGCTAGGGAAAAAAGCTTTCAGTCCAGTAAAAAGTGGGCTTGGAGTGCTTCTGTCACACTCTCCTGGCAAAATATGTCATTGTTGTCCTAGTACTGCTAATAAAGGTGTCTGCTCCTTGCTAAACTCTTAGTTTTCATCCCTTCCTTGTGTTTCCAATTCTCATTCATCTAATTCATCCCCTGCCTCTCCATCTGTTCACATCAGCTCAAACGTGAAGTCAGGCAAATGCTGGAACTGTAGTTGTATGAGTGGCTGAAAGGTGGGATAGTGACACCACACCAGAGCTGGGACATGTATCCTTGTGTGCCACCAGCCAACACTGCAACCAGCATCCAACTCTTCACACAGATGTGGGTGTATGGAACCACATCACTTAGAATGATAGAGAAGGATCTATGGAAATATTAATTTCTGATCTCACTCCTAGAGCTTGGTACTGACATCTCCAGAGTTGTTCTCAATTTCCATCCATAAAAAAGCCTCACAATCTTTTTCCCTCCCACATTTAGTTAGCAGTTGGCAACAGGTTCACTGCAACCACGATGGTCTAAAGATATAAATGAAACAGTTCTGGAATGAAGGAATAACACTGTTCAATGGAGTAACAGATACCACTTCTCATTTAAAAAATTCCCATGAAACACTGTGCAAGTATTTTAAAAAATAGAACCACAAAGGTCAAAAAAAGGTTGGCCACAAGCCTTCTTGTTTTACTTCTTTAAAAGTAGTCTATTTTATATTACTGATTTTTGTTTCATTTCATTTCTATTCCAACAAAACCCAGAATCTCATCTGCTGCAGAACTATTATTAGTAACTGGGAAAAACATGTTTTGCTGAAAACTTTAGACCAATCTCTACCAAAGTTGGCAAAAAACCCTGCCAAACTGTTGCCCAGAAGTCATCATACTAAAATAACCTCATGTTTTTGTCTGCCCTTCATGGTAATGAATGTCACAGGTGGAAAAGTGCAATGTGCACAGTCCAGAGCTGTGGCAGGATGAAGAGTCCTGCCATGCTGGTGCCTAACACTGTGTTCCTGGCACAGCTAACTCTCTCCCACTTCATCTTTCTTTTTCTTCCTTCTCTCACATTCCATGATAATGCTGTTGGAGATTCCTCCTGTCTCCGATGAGTGCAACATAATTTGGATGCAGCCTGAACAATTGGAAATGTGGGGTATCTGGATGTGCAGGCAAAGAGCATTCCATTACCTGCCCCATTCCTCACTCCTCTCTTCCCCTCCCTGTTCTTTGGTTTGTCCTGGGAAGACATCTCACATCACACCAGAAGCCCATGGTAGCACTCATGGTTTATCTGGCAATGGACCTTCAGTACTAGCACTGATATGCTCTGTCTGTTGCATTGGATGATCTTTGGGACAGGTGAGAAGGAATTCTGAGCTTTGCTTTTTGCCTTTGCTTCTGGTTTCTCCACTGCTTCCTGGCTAGAGAGCAGGCGAAGACAATCTGGGTGGAAGATGGTTGTGTGGCACCTTCTCCTGCCCTCCACTGTGGGAAGGACACAACAACAGGGTCTGTAACATGTTGCTCCTCAGTTCTTCACTAGATGCACACTGGCTCAGCTTGGGAGAGCACATGGGAGGCAGATGGTGTTGGCATGGCATTGGTGTCGGCAGTGGCACGTCATCGGCATGGCATTGGCATTGGCATTGGCATGGCATTGGCATGGCATTGGCCCTGGCATGATATCGTTGTTGGCACAGCATGGGTGTTGGCATTGTGGTGTTGTTGGCATGGCATTGACACTGGCATTGGCATCACAAGTTTTTCCAAACAACTCCAGGTAAGAGGTGTCCACATCCTCTTTTGGATTGCGGAAATCAACCATCACTTTGGCTGTGCTTCTTTCCCCAGGGGAAGCACATCAGTTTGGGTACCATTCATTTGAATGTTCATTTGAACACCATTGGAGTTCAAAGTGACTTCTTTCAGCACTGCCCAATAGAACTTCTCACTGAGAAACGAGTTGGGGTGAGAAGCCCCAGAATCCATACACCTCCCCCATCTCTTTTGGAGGGATGCAAACTTTATGTGTTTCAGCAATTTATTTTATTTAGCAATTTATTATTTAACAATCACCATTTAGTTCTCTCCCCCATGGTAAATTTTCGCTTTTCTATAGAATCATATAGTCATAGAATGGTTTGGGTTGGAAGAGACCTTAAAGATCATCTAGTTCCAATCCCACTGCAGTGGGGTCCAGGAGATTGTTACAGAAGGACCTGGGCACAGTATTCCCTGAATCAAATTAAATCCAGGAATCTGCTCTGCAGAACAGGGAGCATGGTGTTGTCCTGTGTTTGGGCAGTGGTGAGCACAGGGGGGGCCTGGCCTCAGTCAATCC
The DNA here is from genome assembly GCF_000695815.1 of Acanthisitta chloris. Classification (NCBI taxonomy): domain Eukaryota; kingdom Metazoa; phylum Chordata; class Aves; order Passeriformes; family Acanthisittidae; genus Acanthisitta; species Acanthisitta chloris. The sequence goes on from NW_008672995.1 coordinate 34,026, forward strand.
AAATAAATAATACGAAGCTCTGGAATGACTCATTTGTGGGGAACACACCTGCAACACCCATCCCACAGCTGTAGGGCTGGAAAGGCAAATAAAACAGCTGTAACTCAAGCCTGGAGGGTGCTGAGGACTTGGGGGAGGGAAGCCAAGCTTTCAAATCGCTGTAACCCAAGGAAGAAAATCATCAGCCTATATGCCTTTCACAGCATTTGATGACAAAATGGTTTGTGGCTTAGCCATTGTTTAAAGGCCATTCCTCAAATTCCATGTTTACTGTCAGCAGGGTGAGTTGTGGACTCTGTGACTTTAGCTGTTAATGGGCCTAAACACTTCTGCCAACAGATTAAGCTTTGCTGAAACGTTAAGAAAATTGGCCCAAACAGAGATAGGGAGGATTCTTGTTTGGCTGTTGTTTCATTTACATGAGAATCATTGTCTGCAGACAATAGCACTTCCATATCGCCCAAAGAGTGGGCAATTGGGTGAAACTCATTCAATTTCTGTTAAATGACAGAAAATGTTTGTTTGTTTGTTTCTAGACAGAAAGAAAAATGCTCATTTTCAACTGCAAGGAGGAGTAGATCAGAAGGGAAATCCAATCCTCAAATACCTGCAGCTGGTGATGCACTGGGAGCTAACAAGTTGGGATGGCACTGAAAAAAAACAAGGATATTAAGTTGTAAACGTGTTGAAAACAATTCCTGTCTGTGGAAGAAGAATAAGCATAATTAGTCTATTTGGGGAAGGTGAAGAATAAGTTCCTTCTTTAAAAATCAAGATGTGTTTTTACTATGACTTGTGCTGCTGAACTTCCCAGTTGAGTGATAAACTCATGTTGTTTCCATATAAATGCTGTCCTAACAAGTACTGCTGTCACCTGAACTTCTCCCAGGGTCAGTGTTCAGGAGAGGGTTAATTTGATGCTCAGATGGCATATATATGTTCCATTTCCCCCTCTGTTTTTAAAAATAGTAGCCTGGATCCTACAATTATTATTTGAATTAGAGCAGCACCTGGAGTCATCAGCCAAGATTGCAGCCCCCTTGCAGGACACATCGACCAGGCAAATGGTGAGGTGGCTCTCCAGTGAGCTCCTGGCCCACAGACAAGGAGAATCATGGGGATGCAGAGTGAAGACTGGAGGCCACCATCAGGACTGGGGCACAGGGTCGAAAGCTCAGGCACATCTGTGACCCAGGTGAGTGTGTTTGACCAGGCATGACTGAGTGCTCAAGGCCAACATCTACCATGTGTTGGTGCAAGGGTGAACCAGCTCAATACCTTAGAGCCTGTTTTCTGGCTGTTTTACTGATTAGTGACATGGGATTTAATTCAAACACCATTCGAGATTTCCTTTCCTCAGCAGATCCTGCTGTTTTCTTTATTTATTTTTTCTTCAAGATCTAATATTTTTGGCCATCACTGCTGTTATTGGCAGTTACCTGTGGCTGCTTTAAATGCCACCAGATAGGAGGGGATGTTTACATTCCCCCAATTACATTGTCTTTGAAAGGTTCTAAAGTTGACTTTGATTAAACACGCTAATAACAAGAGAGGCTCCTCTTTTTTTTATGAATGTCACTTGCTTGAGTTGAAAAGACATGCTCTTAATACTTGCTTTTCATCTAAATCAAGAAAGCAACACTAAGCAAAAAAGTATTTAACTGTAGCATATAGGATTGTAAAGATGGTAATCAGGGACACTGGTAATTGAAGCTTTTGGGGGAGAACCTTTCTTCTGAATCCTTCAGTCTGTTTAATAGGATAAAATTAGCTTGAGTGGCTTGGTGTTTGAAGAGGTTATGATATAATTGGAGCTGCCTCCTGGGTTTGCTGCTGGACAAGGCGATCAGGTGGAGACATGGGAGGGCATGGGAACCTCTGAAGTAGAAGACTCAGCTTCTGCCATACTAATTAGCCTAAATTAGCTATGCCAGTTTTCTGCTTGCTTTTGAATTTCCTTGATAATGCTTTTATCAGGAGTGTAAGAAAAGGAATATGAAAACATGCACAAAGTTCACTGCAGAATGGCAGAAGCGGTGGCAACTGCCGACGTAAGGCTCAGGCTTATTGCTGCAAGCTTCAAAAAAACAGGAGGAAAAAAAGATTGAATAGCATTAGGAAATAACAAATGGATATCAAGTACAACCCCTAGGGATTTAGAAAGTACTATGGCTTGCGCTCTTGAACACGAAAGTTTACAAAACATCTGTAAGAAATTGATTATCTTGAGGATTAGACACATATTATTTTGAGGCCAACCTCCTCCCCCCCAAAATCCAGCTTTGCTCTTGAATGTTTCACCCAAGGTGAAGGAGGCAGTTGTCCTCAAGGCTGAACCAGCTCAGGCATCTCTGTTTGTGCTCCATCATCCGCAAGGCCCGAGAGAGGCTATTTGTGTTTTGTCAGCTGCTGCCATTTTTTAATTTTCACTTCCGACCCCAATTAATCAACTTTAACCATGCAAAGAGATTTGCAGCACATTCAGTATAGTTTGCATAAATCTATTTTAATTGAAAATGTGCGAAGGGGAAAGAAAATAAGGAGGGTTGGTTTTTTTTATGTTTTCTTTCTATCCTGGATGGGATGGATTCTGTTGCCAGTGGATGAAGCAAGTCAGGAGAGGACTTCAACTTTCAAAGTCATGTTAGGATACATTTTCACAGCTCCATCCCTTGGGAATACTTGATGCTTTGGGGAGATAGAGATTTTTCCTTCACAAGTAGTACCAGCCTTGGTTTGGAAACAGCTCTTTGGGGCTAGAGTTATCCATGTCCTTACTGCACACACAGACATGAGACACTGCAGGAACAAGCCTCACATCAGCAATCTGCTCTCCTAGTCACCATCATGGTTCACTGCTCCAGGAGGCCTACAGTGAATGAAGGAGAGTATGGAATGAGGTCCTGCAAGATCTGCTGGACAAACCCAGAGGGTGTCATGGTTCAGGAGTTTTCTTATGTTTCCAATGAGCCATTCTTCCACCCAATGCCCTTGATTTCTCCCCATCAGGTTGTCCCAGGAATATTTTGCAAAGACCTGTGTAACATTAGGAGACGATCTTAACCTCATTTGAAGAGCAGAGTTTGCAAGGCTCACACAACCCTTGGCTTGGTCATGGTTGTCCACCATATCTCTGAGTCACATCAAAGGTTTTTAAACAGACTTGCATCAACTCCATCCTTAGAGCCATGAGGAGGGTAATGGGCTAGGGAGCTGACCTGTGGGACCATGATGCACAGAGGTGACTTGTGCTCCACAAGATAATTCCTAGTAAAACTAGACTTGTTTAGATACGTTCTGCATCTCAGTGCAAGAAAACCAACCTGAGGGCATTGCACTGTTACTATTCATCTACTTTCCATGGAAAATCAATAGGGATATCAGGGCTTTAAAACTCTGCTAAGTCATTTTATTGTATTTTATCCCATTCTTTCTGGAGAGGTAGCTGGCTGAGCTCACATTTCTAACTGCTGCTTGAGAACAAGTCTGGAAGGACCCAGGAAAATTACTTTGCTTCTCTGTCTCCTTCATTCCCCCATACAGGGGAATTGCTCCTAGGGTCCTCCCTTGGCTGGGGGGGGACCTGGTCCTCCATGAAAAATATAGTTCAGATTCTGTTTTTTAGGGCAATGAATCATTCAGGGAA
>NW_008672995.1:37693-49438 GCF_000695815.1 Acanthisitta chloris
CTCCCACACTCCCACAACACTTGTCCTGGCTTTTTATCAGGTGCAAACACCTGAGCCCTGTAAGCCCTTCAGCTCTGGCACACACACTCTATACCTTCACTCGAGTGTCTGCACACAGACAAGTGCTCGAACAGCTTCATCTCCCATCCCTGTGGGCCCCAAGGCATGATGCTGGGTATTACCTGTTCAGCTATTCCATGTGCTTTATTGAGGTCTGGAGCCTGCAAATGCTTCTTTACAGGAACAGCATTGCTCTTGTGACCAAGTCCTCTCCACACAGATCTTGCAGAGGTGGTTTTATATCAGTCTACTCAGTCTCTTTGCATTCACAGGGTTTTCTTTTACACGGCATATTTTCTTCTCCAACTACAGAATAAAGACAGTGAAAATGTTTATAAAATCTCCTCAGTCCAAAATCTGGATTTTTAAGCTTGCTGCTCTAAACTCTGCAAGGGAAGTATTCTCTTCTTGCAAAGTATTACACCCAGATTAGGGTTTTGAGAGCTGAAGGGAGTCATTTTTAATTAGAGAAATGAGAACCAGGAAATCTTCTGTTGTTTTTTTTCTGTCAGACTTTCCTCTTTGGAGCTCTATCCTCATTTGATAGAAATTTTTAACTGGCAGGAATCATAAGGCAAATTCCTGAATGACAGACAGCTGAAGAAGGGACCTCAAGCTGTTGTCCTTGAAACCAGTGGTGAGTTTCCCCTTGACATCACAGGGCACAGTATCCAGCATAGTCCAACTCCAGACATTTTTATTCTGCAGCCAGCAGCATTTCCTGTTCAGAAAAGGCAGACTCTCCCCAGAGGAGAAGTGCAGCATGGAAAAAACCTTGTACAGATTAAAGGCTGGACCAAAGCCCCACCAGAGCCAGTGTGAAGCCTTTCAGTGGTCCCAGAGTAGCAGGAGTCATTCGTCAGTGACCAGATTGACCACACTGATGCAAATCTAGGGAAACTGGTTGAGCCCAACTCAGGTCTGACCCAGCCTTGCATCTATTTGAGCAGAGGGAGCTTTTGCTCAGGTCATGGCACAAAAGGGTTTATTCCTTCAGTCCTTCTTTGCTCTCACTCTTGTATCCAGAAGAGACAAGAGCAGCAGAGCATGAACCAGCTTTTTGGGAGAGCTCCCTTCTGTGTGGGCAGTGCCTCCAGCTCCTCTGACACTTCTCTTGTGCTTCTTGCTTGTCCTTGCAATGACTCCTGCAAGCCAGATCTGCTTCTGTTCTGACCACACAACACACAATGAAACAATAATCATTTCAGCAGTTTTTGTGTACCTTTAACCTGAACACAAATCACTCCACAGGCCTGGCAAATGGGTCACCTGCCTGATGTCTAATCTGCAAGCAACATGCCTTGGCCTGGGATGTCCCAGGAGCATGATGATGTGAAGTCAGGGTTTAGGAGATGGGGAAAAAAAAGAGAGAAAAAAAGAAAGGAAAAAACAAACAAACAAAACCAAAAAAACCACAAAAAAAAAAAGAAAGAAAAAAGAAAAGAAAGAAAAACAAAGAAAATTTTTTTCAAAAGAAGATGGAAAGAAATAAACATCATAGCATTTCTGGCTAAAGATGCAAGCACTCATTGGTAAGGAATGTTCAAAGCTGTCCTCAAGGCCAGACCACAGCTGCAGAAGGGCAGGAGAGATGGGGCTCTGTTCGATGGGCACAGCAGGAGGAGATGCTTCATGTCCCACCCCCCTCCATTCTCCCAACAACCCACAAGGCAAAGCCATATGAAGCTGTGTTCCACCTTCCACAAGGTGTTTGCTGGCTCATGCCTCAGTTCCCCATGCACCCAAGACCTGTGAGAGACAGAGGTGATGCCTAACCCTGCTGCAGATTGCTTCCTGCTCCCTTCCAGGAGTAAGGAATTTCAAATGCACTGAACCTGTTGGATGAATGGGGGAAAAAATCCCCTCCACTTAAACCAATTCCTCCAAATCTCTGAGGAGAAGTAAACCACAGCAGTCCCAAAGTGGGATCCAAGAAGCTTTCAGCTCAGCACAGCACAAGGGAGGGCTGTCTCAGCAATGAGAGTCCCTCTTTGGTTCCATCAGGCAATACAGCAAACAAGTCATGTCTCTTAGAAGAGGAAAAATCTATTTCAGAGCTCTCTCTTTTTCTGTGTGGGTGCTTATCTCTGGCCACTGCTGTTCACCATGTAGAGAAGTCTCTGTGGCATGCATTTCTAAGAGGGCAAACTGTCTAAAATTAGCTGTTAGTTTAAAATAAGAGACTGTGCAGTTCTCCAGGGAGGGGCATTCATCCTCCAAAGGAAACTGTCAAGGATTGTTCAGGATTACTCTCCAGCTGTTCAGGACTGCTGCATCCTTTTAAATTATAATGTCAACATGTCGCAAATAATATGGAATGACAATGTCTAATTTCTGTCCTGTGAGGAATGAAAAGGAAGGAAAATTACTAGCATACTAGATACATACCAGATTTAAGAGACCAAGTAACCTTTCTAGGTGGCTGCAGGAGAATAATTAGTCAAAACAGTAATGAAAATGTAATTTTCTAGCTAGCCTCTGAAATCTAGAGGTGTTACATTATGAATTCCAGGCTAATGCTCTCCAGAATAGATTGTGTTATCTCTGGGGCCAAGGGATGTAGCAACTTCACTGATTGCGTTCTTTATGTTGAGTAGGAGTGAGTTTATTTCCCAAAAATACTTGCTACCAGAATTGCTGGCTTTGAGGAAAGAATTTCAATGCCAAATTGCATGAACTGCATGTGTGGAAGTGTTCAAGACCAGGCTGGAAGGGGCTTGGAGCCACCTGCCCTAGTGGAAGGTGTCCCTGCCCATGGCTGGGGAGGTTGGAATGAGATGATCTTTAAGGTCTCTTCCAACCCAAACCATTCCATGATTCTATGAATGTGGAAGAGGCCAGACCAACATCATAGTTATTACTGACCTTCACACTCATGAGCAGCTTACAGTGAATTTATCCCCCCACAAAAACATGACTGAAATATCCAACCTGACTACACAAGCATACAAATAAAAGCCACAATGTTATGGCAGTTCATGGGCAGTTTGCACCATGTAAATGCAGATCCCATCCAAGTTTTAATGCAGATCCCCAAGAGGAGGGAGGTTCTTAAGAGACCCGGTTTTTACCTGTTATTTGAGGTAGTTGTGGTTCTGAGGACTGAAGCAGTCACCCACTTGGGGTTATGAGGTGAGTTTCTGACAAATGGTAACTCATGAAGTCATGGGAATGTGATTGCTTCCATCAGATGCCCACACCAGAGCTTAAATATTCTCATAAGCTCTCAGGATGGTTGCCTATAAAATATAAACAATGCAATACGAACAAGAAGTGTCCCAGGGTACACATTTTAATGCTCAGATTCCATGCAGCACTGTATATTTTTCACGTTAAGTTAAAGAAGTAAATGAAACAGAAAGAATCCGACATGTTTTACATTCCCTTGCAACAGGAAGCTATTTTGATAAAACCTACAAATGATCCATATTGATATTAACTTTCTTTTTTTTTTTGGTAAACTTAATTTGAATTTAGAAAGTCTCTAAATGATAATTGAATCACAAGTCTGGATTAGGATTCTAGCAGCAACACTTGACTTGGTCAAAATCACTGTTATGAAGAGATGCAATTTTTACACAGTACTTCACATTGATTAAGTAATGTGCGAAAATGGAAAAAAAGCATTCGAATCTTAATCATAGTAATTTGCATGAAATAAAAGTCTCTGTCAGGGGAATGCACATTATAATAACTCCTGGGTGTTTTGGTTGCATCAGTGAGCAAAGAAGTTGTGTGCATTTTTTTTGGTCCTGATATGCAAGAATTTCCTCTATGTTTAGTGTACCTTAGATTATGTGAGAATTTAGAAATACAGTTTTGTATTTAGTGAGAGGCTGTGAGACAAACAGGTATTTTAAGAGCAGCCAGAGTTCACAGATGACTGACAATGTATATACCTGAATTAAGTACAGAACTATAAACCAGTATCTTGTAAACACAGGAACTCAGTTTGAAGCTAATTAAGGCTCGTTTGGTTTTGACCTGCATCAAACAATAGCACTAAATCAGAAAAGCAGATGCATTTTGGAAGCTACTGAACTGAAGAACCTTATCTGGAGCCCAGTGGAGTCAGCAGAGACCTTCTCACTGACTTCAGTCAATCAAGCCTTAGAAATGTCTGCGTTTATTTACACAAATTGGTTTGAAGTAGAAAAGGGCTTTAGATGCAGTCCCTGCTCCATTGCATGCACATGTCAGTGCTGCTAAATGCCATGCTGGTGTCACTGTTATCTGCCACTGAAGCAAACCCGGGAGCTCAGGTTTGTTTCTCTGGGCCAGTGTGACCATTGTGCAACCTGTTTTATTTCAAAGAGTTGCTATTTCAAAAATCAATGGGCATCAGTTGCTAATTACAGAAAATCTATGTCTTGTCCCTTCAGCAGGTTTTGCATTTTTCCCACTTGCCATGCTCCTTCTGCTATGGGTTGACAGCACAGATACATAGCTGTAAGTCATCATCACTCCCAACCCCTTTTTTACATCTTTGGGACTCTGAGCAACCTGGTCTAATGGAAGGTTCCCTGTTTATGTCAGGGGTTTGGAACTAGATGATCCTTAAGGTCCCTTCCACCCCAAACCATTCTGGAATTCTGTGATTCTGTGATCCATTCTGGTTTGCTCCGAAGATAAACTTTGCCACGTGAAGTTTCTGGTGAATGGTCTTTACCCAAAAGCACCTGCATCCCCCCACTGACCCTGAGGTTAATTTCATGCTCTACTTTCTGGGAATGTAAGAACACAGAGGCAAGATTTCTTCAGTTACTTAAAACACTTTCTGTGTAGAAGCTCATTTGTCCCAGAAATGTGATTTTGTGGATGGGAGGCATCTGTTCTGAATGAAGGTCTGAGAACCATGATCTCCTACTCCATCTCGCAGTGATCATAAAGAAGGACAGGGACTCCTAGGCATTTGTGAACTGTCAAATAACTGATTGTTTTACCTTCCTTAGAGCTTTGCACTTGGACCAAATGCTCCTGAGCAAGGAACTGAGTTTTCTAGGCACGAGATTTTGCGATTCTCTCTTTCATTTCTGCAAGCTGTGCTTATAATGGCCTGGGATGGGGGGCAGGTTCAAATGACCTGCCAATGGGGGGCAGGTTCAAAAACCCCTTTGGAGGAGGACAGGTTTTTTGAGGCATGCTGCATAAAATCCATTGAGGCCTGCAGAAGTCACTGTGATATCACTGCATTGTATCAGGAGGGATCTTCAGTTATCCCTAGCCATAATATCATTTGGATAATTGCTTCTTGCAGGGGATCGAGGCAGGTGTGGGAGGAAAAAAGTAATGAACAACTAAGCTTGGTAAGGAAATGTAGGTTGAAGTTTATCTCTTGTTGCTGAAGCTGCCAGTTAAGCTAGGAGCAGGAGGGGGGTTTGTTTGGGATTTATTCTGGGGGAGAAAGGCCCTGCTGTCTTCAGAGTGAGATGAGATCAAGTTCTGCTTGCAATGCCTCTTACATGTTGTAGTTGCAGGCCAGGAGATTTTTTTACATCAAAATAAAGGAATGGATGGACCTGCACTTATAAGAGAGTTGGCGTTCCTACAACAAGCATGTGGGTTGATAAGGATTTTCTTTATTCTTTTCAAAAATAACCTTTGCTGTGAAATGCAAGCTCAAGAACATTATCGGTTACATAGAGAAATCACATGAAAGGCTGCATTACAATAATGAAGAAAAGAGATTCTGAGAGCAGCAGCAAAGGTACTTGGTGCCTCCTTGGCTTGAGCTGCTCCTTCTCCACACAGCTGAGGTTTTCAAACCTTGGTTTTTGGCAAAATCCTACTTGAGAGGGAAAAGTTAGTGCACAGAAACCACCCACCAGGTGTGACACCCTCTTGCTTTCCCCAGGGAACATCCAATGCATGGGAGAAGTGTCAATGTGTGTCTCAATGTATTAGTAACAGGGTGTCTCCATTTAGGAGCTGAAGGGAATGGTAAATGCCATCCTGTGGGTCTTCTAATGTGAGGATGTGCCCCATATTGGATGGTATTATTGGGGTGATGATAGCTGTGATCACATCCCTAGTCCTGCAAATGCAGCCCTGGCATTTTACTGAAGGGAAGTCAAACCTACAGCTCTCACAGAACATCCTACAGAAAAAGGAAGAAGAAATTCATAAGAAATAATCCTATTAATTAATGCCCAAATCCTGGTCCCTGTGCACAGCCTGTGGAAATGCTGTGTATGCGAGAGAGCGCAGGAAAGGAAGGAAACACAACCCTCCTCCTTGGCTAGAGCAACATTCCAAAAAGACTGCTGGCTCTGCCCTGTGTATTCCCAGCAGCTCCCACCAAGTGCCACCCAGTGCAGAGCTTCATGGCTGGTACGAGGTTGTCCTTGCAGGACCATAGTCAGGAACACACAAGAAATCATGATGAGAAAATAATGCTTTCTCTTCCCAAGGCAGTGATAAAGATATTTTTTGTGTCCTAGCAGAGAGGGGCAGCTTCAGTCCATGATTTTCCACTCTTACATTCCCAGCAGCTCCCACCAAGTGCCACCCAGTGCAGAGCTTCATGGCTGGTACGAGGTTGTCCTTGCAGGACCATAGTCAGGAACACACAAGAAATCATGATGAGAAAATAATGCTTTCTCTTCCCAAGGCAGTGATAAAGATATTTTTTGTGTCCTAGCAGAGAGGGGCAGCTTCAGTCCATGATTTTCCACTCTTACATACTCTTTTTTTCATTAAGAACAGTGCTAAATTAAGAGGAGCACTGAGCAGAATCTCCAAGAACATTGTGGTGGCTTTTAAGAGCAGGTTTGTCAAGAGTAGCTGTTTAGCCTTAATCCTGCCTTAAGGCAGGGGATGGATGAGGTGGCCTCTTGAAATCCTCCTGGCTCTATATCTGGGTGTTCTCTGGCTTTGGGCGTTGAGATCCTGACAAACCACAAAGAAGAGCCTGTGGTTATTGTTTCCATGACCCTTGAGTTTGCTACTATCTTGGAGTTATATCTTTCTTGGATGCATTTCAAGGGACAATCAAATGCACTAAATTGGGAACTGTGGACCACAAAATACTTGTATGTATGCCTGAAATGGTCTTTGATTACCAAAGGACATTGGGAGTACCTGGAGTAGGAACAATTCTGGCTTTGCAACACCCAGTTAGTATCCTGGGGGCAATAGGTCCAGGAGAAATGTGTTAAATGGGCTAAGACTCATTCATTGTTCAGGTGTTCCCAAAGCCTGAAGAGTGGGTGAGGCTTTCTAAGTGGAGAATCCTCTGTTCTGGAAGTGATATCTCCTGGTGGGTCATCAAAACTCATTGCTAAATCCAGACGCAAGTGTTGTTTCCAAAAGCAATGCTGACCCATGCCTTATCCCTTCAACATATGCAGCTTTAAAACCTGTGACACAGTTTCAATCAAACTGATGGAGGGGCAGAAGATCTCAGAGATGCTCAATTCTTAAAAGTGTTGTGGAATTTGCCAATTGGGAATGTCCATGCAGAACTCATGGGGAACACAAAAGGAAAGCTTAACAGGTACCTTGGGAAGTGACTAGGGACTTGGGGTATCAGTCTGACGTAATCTCAACTTCATTAGTTCCCAGGCTGGGAAAAGATGTTCTTTGAATTGTTTTCCTTTAATTGCAGAGTCCTAATTTGTTGGCAGCTCTTTAACCATTGTGAACCATTCCTGTGCAAGAAAGAGTTTAGATCCCCAGCCCTGCAATGCTGCCCTGTTAAAGAAATATGTAAGTGTGGCAATGAGCAGTGTCAGTAAGAAATAAATTGCCCATAGAATTTAAATTCAGCTGTAGGGGAAGTTGCTCTTGCATGGACACATATATGGGGAACAATCCTTGTCCATGGTATACAAACCAGCAAACACAGATAGTGACAGGTGATATTTGGCTTCTTGGCATATAAATTCAGGAGGTCTGTGCTTCCCATTCATAGGAGCCACCTTTTTTTGAACACCATTTCATGGCCTTCTTATTAATCCACAAATTCTTCCCTTTGCTAAACCAGGAATCCGAGGTAGATCCCCAGGGAATTGCTAGAATTTTGGATCCTCAAGCCAGTTCAAGCTGTAGCATGCCACAAGGGCAGTGTTATTCCTACAGAGCTTTTAGCAGCATTCCTTTTAACTCTGTTTAAGCAGCTCTGGTTTTAAGTGATGCAGTAACTGGTATTAAGATATTCTGAACCATCATTAGCTCTATTTACTGAGCCTTCAGATGTCTGAATCACTGCAAACATCTGGAAGGAACAGGTGGAATTCAACCGCACTTACTGTACATTTCTATTTTAATGGTGTTTGGTTTCTCTTTTAATTGAACAACAATTCTTCCTGGAGACCCAAATGTTGCTACAGGCATATATGAATTTAATTTAATTGGCAATGAGTTAGAAATTATTATTTCAGAGGAATTTTTGATGTTAACTAATGAGGCATCATATTCCATACATATTCCTGCCATTTCAGCCTGCTTCCCCAAGGAAGCACAGGCTATGAGTAGCATTGTCCATCTGGCAGATTGCCCTGGAAACTTTAGGCCTTGTTGGTGAGCAGGCTGGGGCCAGGGTTCAGTGGAACACGCTGCAGTGTGGGGGTGGGAGATGCAGAACTATTGGCAGGGTGTGTGCTGTGAGCTGGGGTGCAACCCCAAGCACCTCATGTTGGTGCCTGGAGTGCAAGGTCAGCCACATCTGGTTGGCAAACTGGGCTGTGGACATAGGAGTCTCATCCAAGTGGCTAAAACCAGCAGGACTGACCCACTCCTGCTCCACAATAGAGTTTTTTGGTCTGGGGGAACCTCTACTTTTACAACTCTTTCACCTGGTATAAACTGCTGACCCTTTGCAGAGACTTTAGCCTGATGTTTCATCTGAGTTGAAAGCCCTGGTCCTGTGGCTCTTGGTTCCCAGTTCTTTCTCCACTTGACTTCATCTCAGTAAGGAAGAACACCAAGTCCATGCTCCATGGTGGAACAGACATGTCCAAGCTGTCATCTCCTTCATTGCCACCCTGTAGCTGGACCGTAGCACTTCTGGACCCTCCCACAATCAGTCAAGACAGCAAAGAGAAGGGAAACATTATTTTCAACTTGAACTGGAAGAGAGCAGCAGCTCTCAGTTCCCTTGGTATGAATTATTCAGGCTGCCTCCTGCCCTTTGAAGCATCTTCTCCAAACACCTACAGCAATGCTGCAGGAGCAGTTGTCTTGTTTACACCACACACCTTTGCTGATTGTTTTGAGATATGCCAGTCTTGAAAATACTGTCTCAGATACCAGAAAGATGGGTAAAGACTTTTTGCAAGGGGATGTAGTGATAAGGCAAGGGGAAATGGTTTTAAACTGAAACAGAGTAGGTTTAGATTAGCTATTAGGAGGAAATTCTTGATTGTGAGGGTGGTGAGGCACTGGCACGGGTTGCTCAGAGAAGTTGTGGATGCCTCATCCCTGGAAGCATTCAAGTTTGGATGGGGCTTGGAGCAACCTGGTCTAGTGGAAGGTGTCCCTGCCCACAGCAGGGAGGGTTGGGACTGGACTGGATGAGAGGTCTCTTCCAACCCAAACTGTTCTGAGATTCCACAATACATCCATTTTTACCACTTGTAATTGCTTTATTTTTTATCATAACTAGTAAAAGTTCTGACATCAAGAAAATCATGACAGTATCCATACACATGTGATGTCTATTCCTCACCACCACCTCTTCCCCATGAATGGGAATGTTGGGCTAAAGAGAAAGAATGAAGACATCCCACCAGTGGTTTGTAACATCCCTTCCACAATACATCCATTTTTACCACTTGTAATTGCTTTATTTTTTATCATAACTAGTAAAAGTTCTGACATCAAGAAAATCATGACAGTATCCATACACATGTGATGTCTATTCCTCACCACCACCTCTTCCCCATGAATGGGAATGTTGGGCTAAAGAGAAAGAATGAAGACATCCCACCAGTGGTTTGTAACATCCCTTCTGTAAAATCACTGTTCAGTGTGTACCACACATCATGAGGCTGCTGGGAGGATGCTGACAGAAAGTCATACATGATCTTTGGGAATCCTTTCCCCTTTCTGCAAAGTCTCCCTGCCCATATCAACCCCTCCAAGATGCTGCAACAGCTGATTAATTCATCCTTCTAAGCTGCCTTCCGATCTTCAGGAGATGCAAAATGTTAATTGCTGATGTGATAACAAGAATGCAAGGATTCAGGATGCAAGAATTAGGATGCAAGGGGAAATTCACATATCTCTGCACCTGTTTGCTTTGCTGGATTTCCACTGTTCAACAAAAAACACCCATATGTGCTGGGGAAAGGGCAAGTTTTCTTGCTACAGATAACTCACTCCAGTTATTTTTGTCATTTAGAGGGAATAATTATTTCTCATGCATATTTCTTATCCTTATAATTGATTTTTTAAAATTAAATTCCAAGCTTTACCACTGCCTAAACTGTGACTACTTACTTTGTGATGCTAGATTCTTAAAACGAACTGTGTCATTACAACTTCACTTTTCTTTTTCCATCCCTGCAAACATATCCCAGTTACTATTTCATGCATCAAACTAATACCAGCCCTGGTTTGCAGTTGAGGTTTGATCCTTGTTTCACCCCAAGGATAGAACAGGAACATCTCACATGGTGGTATTCAAATAACTCATTGGTCCTCAGAGATGAGTCCTGCTCTGTTTCTCCTTGACCTCTACACCTCTAGCATCTCTCACATCTAGTGAATATTGAATTACTTATACAAAATAAGTGGTGCTTCTAGGCTGAATTGGGAGAGTTCTACCTCCAAGGCAGTAGTTTGGTAATCAGCATGCTCAGCTGCTTGGGAAAACCCAGATTTGTGTTTTTCTGCTGGGTATTTGAGCCTGGTCCCTCCTTAGCTGTAGCCACAAGGGATTCCTGTCTCATGAGTGACTTCTGAAGGTATCAGTTTCTCTCTGAGTGAAACAGAAACATCATTACACTCATCAAAAAGCTGAGAAAGAAAGGTCTGGATCTGACCTTACTGTGCTGAATATTGTACAAGGATAGTGCAAAGTGCTTCTTTGGCTGCCAGGTGGATCCAAACAGTCTGGGGCTGGGTGTCCCTCCTTTCCCACGCTGCATTCCCACTGGGGCCACCACCAGCACCCACACCTGCTCACACACACACACTTTGCTTCCCAAGCAACCTGGTCAGGGCAGTATTTTTGTGTTTGCACAAAAAAGGTGAGCAATTACTAAGCCACACCTTCACACACCACTTCTCATGCCTCTAAAGTTTCTAAAGCCCAGAGTGTCAGGTTCCCAAAATCACTGCTGCCCAGGAGGGAGGCGTTGCACAGGCTGTGGGGGTTTTGATCCCGTGATGGCAGACTTGGGCTGCTCCATGTTTTGCACTAGTTTTGGACTAGCATGTGATTCATACTTCTGTTTTTCACTTTCTAGCCTAGTTTTTACAAGAATATTTCTGGTTTAAAGAATATTTTGTTTGTAAGGGCATTAACTATGGTGAGTTTTTGCCTGCCATTTAAGAGCAATGGCATCTCAGGGTTTCCTTCCTTCCTTCCTTCCTTCCTTTCTTTATTTCTCAATTTCTTTCTTCTCTTCCCCTCTTTCTTTCTTCTCTTCTTCTCTTTCTTTCTTCTCTTCCCCTCTTTCTCTCTCTCTCTTTCTCTATTTCTGTCTGTATTTCTCTTTCTTTATTTCTTTCTCCTCTTTC
>NW_008672995.1:49578-52078 GCF_000695815.1 Acanthisitta chloris
TTGCCCATGCTTTAATGCAAACAGGCCTTTTCCTACTAATAGCAACTGCCATCTGGTTTTCCATCTCTCTGAACCCAGCAGTGTTGCTGCTCCAAGACTCAGCTGGTTGGAAACATATAGACAGCAAACATTTACATTCAGCATGTCTAACATCATCTGGGACTTAAACCCAGAACGTTGGTGATGCATAGAGATAGATATTTAGTCACATCAAAGTTATTTGCTAATTGCAGACACTTCATTCTTGTTTCATGTTTCATGTGCAAGATTAGTTGGTTGATTTAATTGGTTCAGCAAAACTTATGTTTTAAGGCAAAACATTAGTTAAGACATAATGTATTCCCTTATGGAAAATTCCCATAAAACTGAATACATCAGAAGTCAGTTTGTGCTTTGTAACTGTGTATTTGATTCTGTAGTTAGTCTGCCTACAGAACTGAACAGGAAACAACACTTTCTTCATGGGAAGTCCTACAGAATTGAATAGGAAACAACACTTTCTTCATGGGAAGTCTAACATTTAATAGCAATCTAGCAAGGTATTAAATCTTGTAGGATTGTTATAGACAAAAAAACCCAACATTGGGTAGAATTGTAATTGTTGTCTACAGTGTATTTGAGTTGGATTTATATTGTATTAATGGGTTTGTAATATATGAATGGGTTTGGAATTAAAATTTTGAATAGGAAACAACACTTTCTTCATGGGAAGTCTAACATTTAATAGCAATCTAGCAAGGTATTAAATCTTGTAGGATTGTTATAGACAAAAAAACCCAACATTGGGTAGAATTGTAATTGTTGTCTACAGTGTATTTGAGTTGGATTTATATTGTATTAATGGGTTTGTAATATATGAATGGGTTTGGAATTAAAATTGCTCCAGAAAAGGAATGCAAAGGGCTGTCAGGGTGCAATGCACTTAATTCATACAAAGTCCATGTCCAGGACTGGATGTCTACATAAATATATAGAATTTATGTGCAAAGGTATCTGTTCATACATGTGTGTGTGACAGATGATTAGTATAAACATTTACACTATGTGTATTCCTATGTTTATATTTACATACAACCTGAAACCTACTAGTCCAATAGAGATTGCAGAGGAGGTTCATTCAGACTCAGGATTTCACCAGAAAACACCCTAAATCTTTGCTAACCGTGGCCCAAAATACCTCTAGGGAAAAACCAAATTTGAGATCCTGGTCCCACATGAGAGAGGATGAGTAATTTGATCCCAACACAAGAGCTGACCGTGAGCACTGGAAACCACAGCTGTCCAAGAATTGTTGGGGATTTCCATCATGCATTTTTTCTGGAAAGCTTCAAGAGGTTTTGAACTCAGTTTGCTGCTAAAGGAACATTTTTGAAGCCTAAGCACACTGTATGTTTGCATGTCTATATATGAATATTAAAATGTTGAGTACATGGACCACCAAAAGTTTGTTTAGCTTGAAGTTAGAGATTTGTTTTGCTTAGAATTGAGTCTCTTGATATTTGGCTGATCTCTTTGTACTGGCTTTTATCTTAATTGCTTTTTAAACTATAATTATGGTGCCACATCCACATGGCTATAACACCACTGTAGTTTAAGTTGAGCGTGTTTCTCTTGCAACTTCTATTTTTAAGTGGGTTTTTTTTTTGTTAATTCAGATGTAAAATTTACATACTGCAGCCATGAAACTTAGCAAACAAAGTCTAAGTCAGGGAGAAAATCCTTTTTTTATAATATTTGAGAAAATAAAATAGTTTGTGGCATATTAAATTGGAGGGGAAAAAAATTTGTAAATTAGTTCTCTCCGACACTGCGATTATAAAAGAGGAAATATGCTCCATTGAAATATCCAGCTGAAATTTTGCATGCCATTACCCCATAAATAGAGACTCACACGTACAAGCATTTTAATGTGTATATACCAAAGCCATATTGACACTGCAGACTATCATTACTCCTTAAGGAAATGTCATGGGCTTTCCTTTCTTGTTTGAACGAGCTGTGAATTTATAATTCTTTCAGCCAGTTGGTTTTAATAAGGTATCGCTCAGTTATTCACATTTAAACTGTTCTCTAAGTACCTATTTAAAGACTAAACCACATCAATCCATTAGGCCAGTAACAGCCCAGCTTTTAAAAAGTCCACATAGGGCTGTTAGCACGATGTCCTACCAACCCTAATTGCCCTCCCTGTGGAAGCATTTCTTCTCTTTCTTCATTTGAGACTAACATTTGGGGGAAAGAAAAACATGAGCCACTGTTTTGTAGCCTCCCTTTCTCCACACAAACATAGGCAAATAACATTAGGGCTGTGTCCAGGGTGGGTGAAAGAGGGAGGCAGTGCATTTCACCTGCCCACTTCATCTACTGCTTTAATGCTGCTGGTGCATATGACATACAAGTCCTGCAGAAGTCTGGGGGTAAATTAAGATTTATCCATCTATAGGGCTCAGGGATGGGTTCTTACCACCTTACCATGTGAGAATAATGCCATATTATGGAA
>NW_008672995.1:57078-62818 GCF_000695815.1 Acanthisitta chloris
TGTTGCACAGATGCTGCATGGAAGTGGAACACCATTTGAAGTAGTTGGGAGGTGGATGTTTCAGTGCTGTGCTAGATGCATAAGATCTATGGGGTTTAATCTATAGCTCAAGTAGTCAACTGCTTGAAAAAAAATGTCACTGACAGTTGTGGGGTTTATGCAAGTGCCAGCATTAAACAGCATTATTTAAATGTGCTTCTAAATACTTGTTTGATAAGTAGGGATATGTATGATTTATTCATCTCACAATTTACTGAAGCATGTTAGCTGTGGGGTTTTTTTTCCTAATTTATACCCTACTGTCACTCTGTTTTTATATATGTTTGTTTAAAAAGATTTGTCAAACGTAAATAAGAACAATTACAGAATTACAGAGCAGGATTACTTCTGAAGGGGGAAAAAAACCCCACCATGGCTTGTCTTCTCAATGGCTATTCTATTTGACTTCATCATTAAGAAAAGTATTCAGGGTGTCTAAAGGGTGAAGAGTGGAGGAGTGTGTTTTCTTTTCGATATGATAGCTGCATTCAAGTTATTCTTCCCTTTACAATAGATTTTACCTAGCTTTATCTTCATAGGAAGCTGCTTTCAGTTGAAAAGCAGAAGTGAATAGGAGTGTCATGACATAGGATTAACAGTACAACCGGATAGTAAATCAAATGTTTGAGATGAAAAAATGGAGAATGTGACATGCATCAGGAGAGTGAACCGGCAGCGTTTCGCCGCGACGAGGGAGCAGATAATGTATGATTATCTGCCGAGGTTCTCGAGACCTGGACTTTAATTCAACTTCCAGAAACACACAGCCCATTTTAACCAGTCAATCTCTGCAATGAATCTAATCACAAGGTAAAACATTCCCAGGAACTGGGAGCCTTACAGAGTGCTAATTACAGATGAAGCTAGCTAAGCCTTAGAAAAAAAAAAAACAAGGCAGAAAGAAGGAAAGGCACAGTGGTTTTTCCAGTTCAGGGTGAGCAGTGCAACTAAAGAGAGATCCAACAAGTGCCAAAACTAAAGAGGAAAATGAAGATTTAAAGTCTGGAATGTTTTATTACCTGACAAAAGCTCAATAGCCTTACAACAAGCAGAAACAGTGACCTCTTGCTCCAATCAACAGCATCTAAACCACATATTGCCATCACACATGGCCCAACTATCCCAGTATCCCACCTACAGCAAAGGTAAATGCACTTGATCTTGCAATATGACTCCAATGCATTTGTTAGTCTGTACTTCCCGTTTAAATTCACTGTAGAGACCAACTTGCAGTACTTTTAACAGGCTCTAATCTCTCTGGTTTCAGTTTGAGACCAAGAGGCATTTCATATCATCAGCAGTGGATTTATATTGTACGCTCAGAAAACAGAAATTTATTTCCAGGGGGTTTAATTTATCAATATCTAGTCTTTCTGGAAAACATTAGTTTGCATAGGAAAAGGGGTTAAAAGAAGGTTTAAATGATGTCTCTAATATTTCCTGAAAACTTTGTAAGAAAATATTCTATGCCACAAAAGCCCATTAAATATTCAAACTTTAATATACATTCCTCAGTAACAAATGTACAGTTAGATAACATATAAAGAATTATGAATGACTAATTATATTTTGCATATTTACAGCAAAGACAATTAGCAAATAGCTTTTATATGCAAAATAAATGAAAAAGTAATTAAGATGCACTAACTAGAGCAGCAATATCAAGTCTGTTGTCTTGTGATTCATTCCTAACAAACATAATAATTATGCATTCATTGTCATATAATTAAAACAGCTCTGTCCTTTAGAAAACTGGTTATTTACTGTATAATAACCTGAAGAGTGGCAGAAGTTCCTCATAATGGTGAGAAGGATAATTAAATATTTCTTCCTGGTGTCTGCTCACTCAGTTGAGTTTATTATCTTAAACTTGTACAAGAAAACATTTCCAAAATGTTCCAAAAGCTCTCCTATTCCCTGCTGGGAAGTTACGCCTTTGCCATGCTCAGCATCCAAACCAGCTGTCCAAAACTTCCCTGGGTGCTGCCCAGATGGGCACAGCATTAAACCCATTCCAAGATGGGGAAGCTCAGGGGTCTGGCCTAGGGAAGATGGGGATCCTCTGGTTAGAGCCTGGGGAGTCTCTTTTCCTCCATGTTATGACCTTGGTTGAACTTCTTCAGTGTCATTCCTGGAGATGGTCACGTTTCATTTTGTGTGTGAAATATATATCATATTATAGGATGGTCTGGGTTAGACACAAATATATGGACAGAACTACATCCTTGTAGGACCAGGGACATATTCATCTCACACTTCAGCTCCCCAGCTGTAACTCAGGCATCACCACACCTCCACACTCTGTCTTTCCTTCCATTTCCCAGCTCTTATTATATCTCAATAAAACATAATAAATCATCCAGTCTCAACTGGAACCCTTAATCACTGCCAAACAGAATAGTAATACTCAGTATTATAAGCTGTCTTCATAATATTAATATCATCAAGCACTTCTTTTTTTGTCTTAGAAGTCTATTTTCCTATAAACCTCAACTGCAGAACCTGCCGAGCTGCAGTGGAGGAAAAACAATGTAATTGCTTGGCTGCACGTAGGGCTGGCCTGGATCAGTAATCGGATTTCCAGGGACTCAATAGGTAAGGGGCAGGGCAGAAGGAACCAGGTTCACCTACGCAAGCTGGGACGGAAGGACTTAGCTCCTGCTGCCGGTCAGACTTCATCCTCCTCTCCAAGCTGCTGGCATGGGTTCCTGCTCCTGTTTCAGCCACTCCCCTTCCCACCAAGGGAAGGGATAGCCATTCCTTTTAATGTTTCTCTACAAGATGGTCTTTCCTCTTATTATTTCTATTTGAGCAAAACTAAACAAGTTTTACCGGTGGAGGGAGAATCCCAGGCATGGAAGGGTCTATAGAAGGGGATATGGTAGGACTAGAGTAGTCCCCATGGGAAGAAGAGGATTCAGGTCCAGCCCTGCAAGGCCCTGTGAAGAGGGATCCAGGGAGGGGTTTATTGCCTGTCACCTCACCCCCATTGCTAGGAGTATTTAGGATATCCTGATATTTGCCCTGAAGGGAGAGGTCAGCTAGACTATTACTGCAGTACACACAGAAGGAAAGAAATGAAAGGACCACAGCTCCCAGTCACACTGGAAATAGCACAGTGCTTGTCACGCAGTGCACTGCGGAAGGCAGGGGATTTTTGCCCAGATTTCTTAATACTCCAAGGGAAAAAAAAAAAAAGATAGAATCCTTTTGGGCTTTGCTACACAATTCGTTTATGCAGACTTTCTCATCTGCTCGTTTCCGTATCAGGAATGCAGCAGGACTTTACCTGACCTACATGGGCTACACCCTGCAGTGTGATATATTTCTTTTAAAAGTATTATTTATCCTGTGAGGCTTCAGTCCCAAAAGGTCCCCATCTACCTCATTTCTATTTCAGCACTTAGTGTTTAAAACAGAAAAAGGGGATGGGTCATATTTTCTATTACATCCTACAGAGATTTCAGTGCCTTTAGGACAGACATACTCCCCAAGGCTAACCTGTTGCTTAGGTGGATTTCTCAACAGCTCTTTCTCTATTACTCTCTTTGAAAAAAATCTTAAGAATGATTTATACTTCTGCTGAGCAACCAGAGTTAGTCAGTTTTTGCATAGCCAATACCTAGGCCACTGCTTGAGTCAGATAAGGATGGAAGGGAAATATGTGTAAGCATAGGCCAATCATTTGCAATCCTTTGAGATCCTGACCCATTTTCCCAGTCCTGCAAACCACTTCCACCAAGTATGGAGGAATGGGGAGCACTAGTCATCCTATGGGCTGCCTTAGCCATTCTATATGGTGCATCAGCAATCCTATAGGGAATACCAGCCATCCTACAGGGACTGTGAGTTCTCCAGAGCCTCCAAGGTGTCAGGATCTAGCAGTTCTGTGCCCAGCTCTGCACAGAGCTGTCAGGATGACAGACTTAACCTCCCTCTGTCCCTGTTTACCCAAAGTAAGAAGATTGTAAGGCTTAGTTAATGTTTGTAAGTGCCTCAGGGTTCTTAGATGATAGGCGTTATATACATGCAAGTGTATTATAATACATGTCATAAGAAGAATTAATAAAGCATAATGTATTAATTTAAAGGTAGCAGACACTCGTGCATGATAGCCTTTCTAGCTGCTTCTTTACAGGCACCCAGAAAATGGCATTTAAGTTAAAATCAGGTTAAAGAAAAATAATGCAGTCAATCACTGCTGGATCCTGAGTCAGTAAATATCAATTATATAAAATGAGTCATTGATAAGAACTTTGATACAATCAGGTGGCAGGGAAAGGACACCTGGAGAGACACATGTGACACATGTATTCATTTCAGAAGATAATTCTGTTCTTTTTGGAAACCTGACTTTTAATTTGACTCCCTCTATTTTCTTCATGGCCTTTCAAAACATTGGGGACCCCAGAAGCAGCTGGGCACAAAAGCAGGATGGTCCTTTTGCCTCAAAACTTTGGTGACCAACAATGTGAGCTCCCAGAAAAGAACCAGAAGGTCTTCTATGACTGTGTTTGAAATCAGGGTAAGAATCAAAAGCCCTGTAAGCATTCCCAAACATGGAGAAATCCATGTGTTTTAAGTATGGGGAGAAAGTGAAGTATAGGCAAATGGTAAATGAGGGGTGACACTGAAGCAATACTCCAAGAATTAGGATGGACTAGGACCTGCCTGTGGCCCAGGAAAGTGGTGATGTACCAGCAGAGCTTCAAGTGCCAGAAGATCCCATAGAGAGCCCAGGAACCTCGCTGGTGTTTACAGAGACAAGTGCTTACAGAGACCAGCTCCCTAGTTCAGCTTTTTCCTTAATTTAAAATCAAACCCTGGGGGTTTTCTTTACCTTTCCAAGGTGCTGCACCCTCTTCATGTCTCCTACTGCCACAGAAGTCACCCCTAGCCTTGTTCCCCTGGGCACAAGCTTGGCATGGGGACAAGCCATCAGCCAGGCTTTACCTACAGTACAGGTATACACATCCCTGCTTATGGGCAGGGATAAGAGGCCTTTGGTAAAAGAATAAAATGAGCTCTTTTTTTCTCTCTCTCTGCATAAAAGAAAGAGAGTAAATAAAATTCCAGCAGCTACAAGCTGGCAACATTATACTGTCATAATCCAGAAATGAACATTGATTCTGAAGAAGTCGCTTCTTCAAACTTTAACGCAACAATTAAGTATTCCATTGTCATGGCTCAATTAAATGGTATGGCCTGAGAAAATTGGGGATTGTAAAGTGAGGATGGAATGTGCTTTGATCCTCTTTCCAGGGTTATTGTTTCATTAATAAATGAACATGTCATTTGTCTCACCAGAGGGAGCTCCTGCCCTCCAGGCTTTTTCCCTTTTTTGTTCAGGTTTTATAAAGATGAATTTCCAGTGCTCTGAAATACCATGGATTAGTAGTTAAGCCTGACAGCACTTCGGGGAGTAGTGGGCTTAAAGTGCCTCACACAGGTCTCCAAAGCACTTGTTTACTAATAGAGGAAATCAGCGACCGTCTGCAGCTGCTGATATCGCATTACCATTTGGAAAGACAGTAGCTGAGATAACAAATCACACAGTTTTAATAATTACTCCTGCATTCCAGTTTTTTGTTTCCTGCGTAACTGCAAAGGCTGGATTTCTTCCAAATAAACAGATAAAAACAGTATGGAACTTTTATCTTTTAATGATAATGACAACACATCATGTTTCACTAAAAGTTTC
>NW_008672995.1:62847-80582 GCF_000695815.1 Acanthisitta chloris
CAATGTAATTATACTTTATAATTCCACTCTTTTAATCTTCACTTCAAAAACTATTCACAGTTAGCAAGTTTGCTAGGCATGGAGAGGGGGTGAGGAGCAGGAGCTGACTTCCCCCACATCGGGCTGTTCATAAATTCTGTCTGGGGGTAAACCTGTCATTGAAACGGCACAAACTGAGCTGCTTTGCATTCAAATTAATACAATGTAATTATACTTTATAATTCCACTCTTTTAATCTTCACTTCAAAAACTATTCACAGTTAGCAAGTTTGCTAGGCATGGAGAGGGGGTGAGGAGCAGGAGCTGACTTCCCCCACATCGGGCTGTTCATAAATTCTGTCTGGGGGTAAACCTGTCATTGAAACGGCACAAACTGAGCTGCTTTGCATTCAAATTAATACCTAGATTAATTTGAATATAAAATAGCTCCATTTATGTGGTTATGAAGCAAAAGTAACAAAACCATTTGGCGGTGAATGAATGTTTAAAATAGGATACACTTGCAACATATTTCTTTTCCGTTCTCGGGGGGATTTTTTTTCCTCCTTTTTTTTTAATCTGTTGGATCTGTTGGAAATCAGGATGTTTTCATATCGATAGATAAGGCTTTTAAACAAAGCAATATCTATAAAATCTGAATGGTTAACATATACTCTGGGAGTCAAAAAGTTCCCATTATCCCAACACTGAATACTTCACAGGTTTTGTTCGAGCACATCTTCCCATCTTGTTCTTTGCTGCGCTCAGAGAAAAGCCAACGATTGCAGGCACAACTTTTCATGCTAAATCATTTCACAGATATATTTAGGACAGCAGAGAAGAAGAGGAAGAGAGGAACACCACAATTAGACCTTCCTCTTCCAACTCAAAAATATCCAGATTTAAAGGTAAGGTAAACTTTTCTCACAGCTTTTAGTTTGCTTGCCATCAGCCCGTGTTCCACTGGGTGATTAAAGAAAGCTTTTTTAAAGCATTACTTCAGAATGATCTTAATTGGTGCAAGGTTGAGCCCTTTCTAGGAGGGGAGGGAAAAGGTTGAATAGCCTTTTCAAGTCACATGAAAGTTTCTAGGATGAATGTACGATAATTAGATTAATAAGTAGCTTAATTTATCACAGCTAAGGATTTCAACAGCCACACATTAGAGCAAGAAAAAAAAGATTAGTGTGATTTCAGTTTGTAAAAAATTGTACTGAAACTTGATTAACCTTAAATACAAAGTGCCTTTCTTTTTTGTGTGTACATTCAGTAGTTAAGGGGGAAAAAACCCACTAAAATAATCAGAAAAGTCCTGTTCTGTTCCTTTGTGTTCATTAGCTAATGAGAGATATCGGGGTTGTACAAAACAACTTTTCTCTGTGAGGTTATCCTTCCTAGAACATGGATTTAAAGGAAATCTGCAATCCCTACCACTGCTGCAGACCCTGAAGACCTGGGTGAGGTGTGAGATAACATATGCAGGGGTTAAAATTACCTCTAGCATCAGCTCTTCTCATTTTGAAAGAAAGCAAAAGGAAGCAGCAAAAAAATAGGTGAAATCTATATTTTAGTATAGTGCAAAGTTATATTCATCTTAGCGAGTGGCAATGCAAAAGGGCTGAGCAGGACAGGCAGAAGTGTGGGAAACAACTGGAGCCAAAGCTAACGAGGAGGGTGCAATTAGGGATAACAATTAGCCAGGCAATATTCACTCACACCAAGCATGATGCCTACAATGCAGCATCATTTCGACAGTGCTGGTATCAGCCTAAAATCAAACGCAGCAAATACAAGAGCAGAGCAACTTGGTGCAAAAAACCTCACTCACAGATGGGAGATCTGTGTAAAATCTTGCCAGAGCATCCAGCTTTCCCCTCACCATCATCCATGCTTCCTTGCAGGACAATCCCTTAATAGAGAGTGAAATCTGCTGGGCTTTTTGATGTTGCCATCCACTGCCGAGGTTGCTTTCGGTGGTGTCATTATTTATCAGTGCTAACGTCAGATTTCATTAATCTAACTCCTTAACACTTGTATCACGGCCGACAAAAATTCCCAGTGCTTTTTATTAAGCTGGTTGGCACCAGGGCTAGCAAAGCCTGTGGAAGGTTCTGGAGGCTGGTGGTATGGTTCCTGTCAACGCTCAAGCCATCATCATTTTGAGGAGGTGTAATGCAAACCCAGCGGTAGTGAGATGCAGGATGCTGGGCTGGTGACTCCCTGTCCTGAATCCCTCTTTGAAAGGGGATGATAATGGGGAATATTAGTTCATATTTATAAGGAAACACAAACGAAACTGCTCAGAGCCGACCAAAAAATTTGACAAAATAGATCAAAAATTCAAAAAGCCTTAATGAAATGAGGAAGGAGAATGGTTTCTTTAATTTTATCTCACACTTAAGAGATGACTAGGAGTGCTAATGAAAGGGAGTGTAATTACAGCCCAGATAGTGCATATTGCACACGCCGTAACGTCGGGAAGGTTAACTCTGGCAAAGGGAGATCATACAAATCAAAGTGGCTGAGGGCACTCATGCATCGGCCTGTT
Source organism: Acanthisitta chloris (assembly GCF_000695815.1). Taxonomy (NCBI): domain Eukaryota; kingdom Metazoa; phylum Chordata; class Aves; order Passeriformes; family Acanthisittidae; genus Acanthisitta; species Acanthisitta chloris. Next base: position 65,375 of record NW_008672995.1, read on the forward strand.
TGATAAGATTGATAACTGTAACCAGTAGCTTAGGAGAATCGATTTCCACTGCCGGGGATCTCTCTGGATGCTCTCATCTTTTCTTCTGTTTACATGAAAGTGAAGCTTTAAAGATGTTTTATCATCTAATGGTGAATATGACACACAGTTACAAACGGAATCTGTTTTTAATCTCAGAATGGCAAATTTAAGCGGGGCAGTGATTCGCTTTAATTATGTATATTGAACAAATTTGAAGAGATGAGAAGAAACTTGTTTTTCAGCCCACTGAACCCAAGTGCTTGCCTGTAATCTAAAATGGATATCTAATTATTGTTTAACATTATTTATTTAGGAGGAGTTACGACCTCTAATTTGCCTTTAAATGATTAATTTAGTGTTTAAATAAAGCTCCTTTTATTTAATAATGTTTTCTTTAACCAATCTTCACTAATGTCAATAAACTCTTTGTTTAACCTTCTTAAAGGAAACATTTCCTCAGCTCTGAGACAATTATGAATTACCAAAACCCATATAGAAAAATGAGCTAAGTAATTATCTAATATTATTGCAGTGTGCTTAAGAAGGGAATATTCCACACCAATAACACAAGACAAGAGAGATGAAAAAAAGCTTTTCTAAATATTGAGTATTTTAAGCAGTCTGCCTCTTTCTGAGGTGATAAGGCAGCATAGAAATACCCTAAAATACTAATAGCTTGGCTAAATAAACTATTCCACTTCCATTAGCATCCAAAAGTGGTTCTTGGTTCAGGTCCCAGGCACAAACCAAGCAGCACAAATATCCCCACTCTGTATGTAGAGACATGGACAGATGAAATGGGGGTGCCATCATCCTGTCCCCAGCCCTCAGCAGGGTGCCCTCACCTATGGCCAGGATGACTTTGCACCACTTGATGTCCAAGACTAGAGAGAATGAGCTCAGAAATGGAGCAAGGGACTACCAGTCACATCCCTGAACTCCTCTGTCTATTTTATGGAGCAGAGTCTCACATATATATCACATTAGACATATTGGTCACTGATTTAGAGAGCAAATGCCTTTTGGGAGTCATAGAGTCATAGAATAAATTGGGTTGGAAGGAAACTTTAAAGTCATCGAGTCCAACTCCCCTGCAATGAGCAGGGACAAATGTGACTGCTGTGTATTAACTGTTGAGCACCATTTCTGCATAATAAATTGCATTTGTGATAACCCATATGCTTTCCTGGTCTTTATTAGATCCTCTGTGCTTTGCTCTGAAGTATGCCAGAGCTGGGAAGATCACAGGAAAAACTAGGCAGCACAAACAAATCAATATCAATGTCCAAGAGGCCAGAAAGTTGCAGAAGGTAAGTGATGGAGGAGAAAAATGAGAGGCAGAGCTTTCAGGAGAAGCCAAATGAAACAGAAAAACCAGGAGTGGGAGAAAGTGGTAAGAAGGAGCAAGGAGAGAGACTGCAAAATATCCAAGTAGTGAGTTCCACAGGATCACAGAAGTGTTGAGGCTGGCAAGGTTGTCCAAGACCAGCTCAGACTGCCCAAGATCCTTTCCAGCCTGGTTTTGCCTATCTCCATGGACACAGAGTCCACAGCCTCTCTGGGCAGCCTGGTCCAGCAATCAATCACTCTATTGGCCAAACCAGGTTTTCTTATGTTCAGACTGAGTTCCTTGTGTTTACTCATGGGAAAAGGTCCCAGTCTTGGGCTTGTCTTATTATTGACCCAAAAGTTCACTGTGGGATGTCCCCCACAAGTGAGTGCAAGGCAGGTTCATAGTTACAGTGGGAGAAAAGCCTGAAACTGCTCAGGAGTGGTGGGAGAGCACTGGGATGGAAGAACCTGCCTCTTGAAGGTACAGTCTGGAGAAATGTCCTAAATGGGAAAAAAAAAAAAAAGGATGGATGGGGGGAGAAAGTGTTCAGATTTAACTTACAAGGGCTGAGCAACAGTGAAGGGCAGCATGAAAGCCACAACAGTGCAGATGTACAGGGAACTGGCAAAGAAGGAAAATGGAGGTGTAATAAGGATTGATAGGAGCCCTTGGGAGTAAGGAAGGAGAAGGAGTTTGGGAAGAGAGCCTGGTTGATCAAAAGGCTGTACCTAAAGGGATCCATGAATATGGAGAGGGAATTAGGAACACTCTTAACTGTGAAATTCATACTTTAGGGCTCTTGCAAGGTGTGGTGAGTCAGTTTGAGGAGGCAGGTGCCTGGCCTCAGGGGCCAGATCACGGCTCCAAGCTGGGGGTGAGGTACATAGAGATTTGTGCTGACACTAATCTGGGGTCCAGGAGAAACAAAACTCTGTTGGTGTGGCTCCAAGCTCAGCCATTATTAGGCAACTTTCATAACATCTTGATCTTTCTCTGTTTTTTGGGATGGTAGGAGCCTGGGTTCAGTGCAGTGGGACTAGCACACCCAGGCAGGAGCAGAGCTCCCTACCTGCCACAGAATGAGGGATCATCCAGAGGTGTCACCTCTGTTGCTTCCCAATACCTGAAAACACCCAGAGCATCCCTGTTCCACCCTCAGTTTCCCCCTACCCTGACATAATAAGCTCCCCTTTGGCTTCTTTTTCTTTTTTTTTACAGCTAGCAAAGATATTTTGACTATTTTCTGAAGTTTGGACATTACAGTTTCAAATTTTTCCCCAACCACATGGACTGAGACCAAGTTGTAGAAGTATAAGACAGGTGAAATCTCTAATCCATTATTCTTAGCCCATATCCAGGATGTCACACTCGGATGGCCAATTTGCAACTGATTTGGTAGGAGGAATATCCATGACCAGCTTATTCCTCCTGTCCTACCTTGTCCTGACACTTGTTGCACCCCATGCCCTGAAAACTCAGAGTATCTGAGATCACACAACGAGTCCAGCTGATACCATCAATAAAACCATGTCTCTTTTAATACTCACCCCAAAGCTGACCTCTGTGTAAGTGATGATTTGGGTTCACAAAATGAAGAAGGATGGACTGGGAGATCCCCAAAGTCTCTTCCAAAGTGAGCAGAGCTGGGATAAGCTGCCACCATGACATCACATCAGTGCTGAACCAGCACATATGGAGTGAAGAAAACTTGAATCCTGCCTTCAGCTTTGCCCTTGGTTCTCCACATAGGCTTCTCTTCCCAGGAAATGCAGTTGTGCCCACCAGTCCAGATGTTCCATGAGGGACAAGACTCCCACAGACCCTATGAGAAAGGTGAGTGAAAGGCTGGTGAGCAACTACATGTCTTAAAATCTTCAAACTACAGCCCACCATGAACTGTGGCCTCTGACAAGTGATAGGAAGCAAAGCGTAATCTCAGCTGGGTCAAAGGTAAATGGGGAGGTGTGTTTGACCTCAGGCAGCCTGAGGACATGCCACCCCCTCCTGAACACACTGGGTTAAAGAGGGATCTTTGAAATAGCTGTTTACCTTCAGGCTGCTGACTCCAGGAATCAGCAGCTGCTCATTACAGGTCAAGAAGTGCCTGGTTAAAAGGTCCTGCCCCACCTTGGATGCAGCATGGACAAGTCCCTCAGGACTTGCTTGGCAGTGCAACAACATACAGACCTGACCCACAATACCCACTGGGGTCCTTCTAAGGTTAGAGGATGACATGGCTTGCCCCAGCACACATGGGAGGAATTTTCCCAAGAAACACCCAAAACCCTCTGCTGTGATATGTAGGAGAAAAGTCCTCTCTATCAGCCTATATGCAATCCTCAAATAGGGACAGGATGCATCCAACATTTTTAATTATGTTTATGTAAAAACCATGGAATTGTGATTCTGTTTTGAACCCCAGACAGGGAAGAATAAAGTGAACAATTTCTTGCACCCATCACCTCTTTAGACAGGATTCGTACTGCTCTCAGCTGCTAGAGAACCTTACTAATCTAAAATAAGTAAAAATTTGCAAATCTAGTTAAAATAAAACCTGCTGGTTAGCAAAGAGTTTATTTTGCTTTTTCCTGCTTGATTTAATCAGCTCCACAAAATTCCCACTGCCTCCATCAATGGGAATATGTAATATTGTTTGATGAATGAATAAAATATCAGGTAGGAAGTGTCTTGTTTGCCTGTGTCTTCATTATCTCCTTCCCCATCCCAGAGTTAGTGCATGGACTGTGTGACTGGACCAGTGTGTTCTTCTTTGCTGGTCATTCATTGTTTGATCTGTACTCAGAGCTGGAAGCCCTGGACACAGGTTAAGATTGAAGGTGTTCGATGCTGTACAAATAGCAAATATAAAGATAATCCCTCCAGAACAAATTCCGAATTATTCCAGATTTTTCTTTTCCCTGAACATTTTTCCTTGCTAGAGCTTTCACATAAATTTTAAAGTTGAAGCAGAGCATAGTTCAGATGATAAATCATAATTTTTTCTCTCTTTGCCCCCTTTGTAATGAGTTAAACTGACACCATTATAGATTTTGGCCTGTGACTGTAAACTCACTTAGATTGTGTTGATCGACTTTTATAGTGAAGTGCAGAATTTGGATCTGTTCTGGGAAGGGGGGAAAAGCCAATTCCTGTCACAGGAGAGGAAAAGTTCTTAGAAAATTTCAAAATAGAAAGTCTTTTGAAAGACATACAAAATCCCTTAAGACTTGTAACCACTCTCACTGGAAGAGACGTGCAAGAATCCCTTCCTTCAATTCTCCATTTGTTCTCTCTTTTTCTAGGCAGGTAGATCTCAGATTATTTACCAGCATCTAACTCGCAAGAAACTCCTGGAAGCCAGAAAAAAATACTCTCCAACAGCCTGTTTTTGTTTTGCTCTCGTGTTTATTTTCATCTTAACATTAATTGCCCCATAACGTCTGCTTGGTTTTATCAATTAGCCTTTGCAGTGGGAAAATATTTTAGTGCCTAATACAGCGTAATGATTTTTTTCCCTATTTGCCAAGGGGGTTATTAATAAATGTCCCCACTGGGGTTACAACTCTGGTGCTCTGGTGTTTGCTTTAGGGGAAATGAGGGATTGGAGGAAAATCCTAACCAAACGGAGCTATAATTAGAGCGAAAGCAGCTGCAATTAGAAGTATATGTTCAACGACACTTGGGGACAAACCTCCCCTCAACGTGGGCAGGGGTGGCAGCAGAAAGTCTGATGCTGAAAAATGGGGAAAGGTCTCAGTTTTCCTGCTTTTCCAGGTGTGGTATCAAAGATTTGCACTGTCTGCTCAGCATATTTCTCCAAGAAAGATTGAAAAAACAAGGAGGATTTTTTCAGTGCTGGCCTGGCAAAGCCAACAGCAGACTCCTCGAGCTGGGATTTCACCCTGATCTCTCACTCCTCACTATTTATTTAGCCTGAACTGCTGCCACCAGCTCTGCTGGGCTCTCTGGGTAGCTGCCAGCCAAGCAGCCCCTTCAAATGACACATCTCAGTGCACATCAGACATCCACACTATGTCCCATGGAGTCCTCTCCTGCGGCTGCAGGTACTCCAAGGCTGGATGGTGGAGCCTGGCAGACCTTGTTCTCCTCCCTGCTGCCACAACAGACTTTGTTCATGAAGGAAAAAACAGTCACCATCTCTTTGGCTTTTCTGCCTGTTACAAATCTAAATTCTCCATCACCAGGAAATGAAGCAGCTAATAGGCTGTCCCAGCAAAATTCAATCCTGACATCAGATATGAGCTTCTGTAAAGCCAAACTGGAAGGAATTCTGCAGCCTGTCGAGAATTCAGGCTGAGTTAAAATATTAGGGCTTGATTTTATCAATTAGCCCAACAACAAGTTTAACAATAAGCAGCAAGGACACATACGGAATTAAAAAATGCAGCAGATGTGCAATACTGCTTAATATGGCTTTTAGCTTAATTCATCTCATTGCAGAAATCTGTAATTCTCATGGTTTGGTTTCTGAATTACAGCCACTAATGTAACCTTTTGTCTTTCCCTGGGTATGTTTGGCCAAAAAAACCCAAAAACAAACCCAAAAATAAAAAATTCCTATTATAGCACTATTAGCTTTGAGGATTTACAGCTTTGCTTCTTTCACAGCAGAGTTTGGAAGTAATCGAATTTACTCTGGGAAAAGCTAACCATGTCCTTGCAAGTCTCTGTAGGACTTCTTATATTGGAGTCCCACATAGGTGCCCCATATGTGGTAGGAAACAGTTTGCTCCAGCAAAAACTGACTGGCTACAGAGGCCTGTGTTTGAGAGACAGTGGTAGAACCTGAGGGAATGGCATGAAACTGTCGGGGGATGTTTAGTTAAACATTAGGAAAGGTTTCTTCACCCAAAAGGTGTTTGGGCACTGGAACAGCTCCCCAGGGCAGTGGTCACAGCCCCAAGCCTGACAGAGCTCAAGAAGCATTTGGACAAGGCTCTCAGGCACAGGGTGTGATTGCTGGGGTTGTCCTGTGCAGGCCCAAGAGTAGGACTCAATGATCCTTGTGGGTCTCCTATTCTATTCTATTCTATTCTATTCTATTCCGTTCCATTCCATTCCATTCTATTCTATTCTAGACATCTCTCACCTCACCACACCTGCAGAAATCAGACAGAAAGCAGCAGTAAAATGCAAGGATACATTGCACTCTCCTCCTCGACCACCCACATGTGATACAGGTTGTCCATCATAATGCTGGATCCATAAGAAAGCAGATTTCCCTAAACACCCCAAAAGACACAACCTCACTCCTGCAGGTTGCTGAGCACCAGGAAAGGCACCTAAATGATGATGGGGCTTGTTGCCAACACCCTGTCATGGACAGGAGCACCTTCTACTAGACCAGGTTGCTCCAAGCCCCATCCAAGCTGGCCTTGAGCACTTCCAGGGAATAAACTTACACACACAACTTACATGTATATATGTGTGTGTTATAGACCTTTCATACTCAAAGAAGTTTACAATTGATTTTAAACGTTGTCTTAAAGGGATAAGCATTATACCAAGGATATGTGGACACATACATGAATGGGCATTAGTATACCTGTGGGTACACATAGACACTCAACACATGTGATCCTCTGTATCTAACCATAGAGCTCAGCATTGTGCCCCTTCCCCACTGTGCTTAAGGGTCTAAAATGAACACCAGGCTTTTAAAGCTACTTTTATTACCTTACCACCACCAGGAGCAGCCCAACCTTGTTCAGCCTCTTTGACACAGATGTTAATTTTCACTTGCAGCTGTGGCAATTAGAAAGTGTACTTAATAGAGTGTCATGTTAATTGTTGCAGAGTTAACCAATTTCTCCATTTAATTGTCAATTGATTAACCTATTGAAATGGTAAGTGACTCAGTTTCCTTCCAGAACAAACAGCAGCCACATATTGTAGCTTCATCCAGCTGGAGGGGGTACTCTGTGATTTGCTCAGCTTCAATGTGCTGGTATTTTTCTACACCTCCCTGAGCTTTTAATTAGATGAGCCAATTTTACATGTATTTGTCTGCTGGAAAGGTTATCTGTGCTGGAGCTGACCTGCAGAGACAAGGTTGAGCCTAGCAGTCTTAATAGAAAAGGATTTCAGCTATGACTGCTGTACTTGATTGCATTGTAATGGTAATTAACTTGAGACTTTGCCTCCCTCAATGTTTTTTTGTAGCTTTAACTATGCAATGAGATGTTTCCTCTGTCATATATATGCACTTATTAAGCTCTCATTGGATTCTAATATGCATGCAAATAGTCAAGAGTTTCTTAAGGCTAATACTACACTATGTAGATTGTAGTGCCATTAAGTCACTACAAAGATGTAGCCTGCAGCAAACTTATAAGTTTTTTCTTTCCTTTTTCTGTGAGCACATGTGAGGGTTTGATTTTCCATTTTTGTACTTTTTCCCAACCTAAAGGAGAAAAAAATTTCCCTCCACATACTTTAGCTCCTTTTTATCTGTAGCATTCTCCGCGCGAGAGACTGAACAACTTTCCTTTCCCCAACAAGCCTAAAAAAGTGCTTGTGTTTTAAAAGGAAGATCCTGATGTCCTTAATTCAGTTTTTTCAAGTCGGTTTGTAATCCATCCCCATTCCAACTCCTTTCTGCGAGCGGCTCGTTTGAAAGCCCTCGGTATCTCCTGTGTTTCTGCATGTTCTTTTACAGTACGGCGCTGTCATTTAATTACGAGACAATCCCCCACAACTGAGCAAGCATTTTCATCATTGATAATGTTGGTAGCAGGCAACTGAGACAAAATGATTACAAACCTATGTTGCGCTCAATAGTCCTTTAGAGGATTTCTCTCTTAATAGTCCTGCCTCATTCATGTTTGGTTCAGTACATTTGTTCTTTAAAAAAGGCGTAGATTAGAAGAGTTTCAGGGTAGGTTAATAACTCAACTGAAAATGGCTGCTTGCATTGTCAAAGTCTGTTCCTGCAGTTGCCTGGTGCTTTCTTCAGTTCTTCCACACTGCAGCTTTGGCCCAGTTGGTAAACAGCTTAAGTCCAGACATCTTTTCATTCTCCGGCGCAGCGGATTGAAATAAAAATGCATATAAGTGGCGACTGACTGGCGCTGGCCTGACAATAGCCTGTAACATTATGCAAGGGTATTTACATAGGAATAAGGCCTTGGTAAAGAAGACAGGGGCAATTAATGACTAGGGCCACACATATAAGGAAAGTTTGTCCAATCTTTTCTTCAATAAAGATCTTTTGTAAAGTGCTATGGAAACTCATGGAGGCCCCCAAACAGACTAGGAGTGGGACTTTTGTTGGTGGGGTTTTTTGGGTTCTTTTTTTAAACTTTGAGTTAAAAGGGCCAAATTTTGTAAAGGTTAAATGTAATTCTTCTGTGGTGTTGAGTTTTTACTATTGTGGCTTGGAGTTTTTTTCCTTTATTATTTTTTCCACGGGATTCAGATTTGTGTGGCTTTTTCCCTAGGAGAACACAAGGAATAAAGAAATAAAGTGAATCATATGCCTCAGCTGGGCAGGATGGTGGAGATGAAGGGTTTGGAGGAGACTTGTCACAATGCTTGACTCCTCCTGTGAGCACAGGTTTGGAATTTAGGCTAATTTGTAAGTATTTAAGGCCTGATTCTGATCTCTCTTCCACTCCAGCATCTCTGCTGGGGCTGTCAAAGTGCTGCCTGGCAGATGCAAGATAGGCGACTCTGCCTTCTGAGCTCATCTTTTTCATTTCATCCAGATGGATTGAGCCATGAGTGATTTTGACAAAGCGAGGAAGCCCTACCCTCTGCCTCTGGGCTGTGGTGCTGAAGGCAGAGCAATGTCAGCCATGGGTGTTGTGGGGACATAGCCCATGGGCAGAATTTAACCCCAAGGCTTCATCCTGCCAGATGGGATGCTCTCCCCCGGGCTTGCAGACACAAATAATGAGCCCATTTCCCTGGGGAGACCAGCCCACATCCACCCCAGGCAAGGATAGCACAAAAGAGTCGCAGATGATGGTGCCTCCTCCACCTGTGAGAACTTGAGCCGGTGGGTTTGCACATCTTGGCACAGTGTGGGGTCACCACTTTGGGTCTCCCAAGAGCCTCTTTATCAACACTGTACACTCCATCTCAAAAAATTTATGCCACTGTCCTCTATGTCTTCCCTGCCCCCATGGAAGTCTTTTCCATGGCTGCCATGGCACATCTCTAGATGGCAGTTTAAATATGCCCATGTCAGTTGAGCAGCTTTAGCTTCAGGCTCATCTGTTGGTGTTTTGTGACCTGGCTCTTATTTTAATGACTGTGGCGGGTAACTTTTTTAACACACTATTCAGAGAGCCATAGGTCTCTATCTGGAAAGCAGAGCAGGGATGCTACTGGCCAAACTATTGCATGTGTCCAAGAAGTCAATCCTTTGGTGGGAATCAGTGAGGAAAACCCCATTGACATCTCTAAGTTCTGCCAAACTTTGCGCTATTTCATGATCTACTACTGAATCCTTTTCCTGTTAGAGATTCGTGTAGCAGAATATAACTCCAAGAAGAAAGATTTCCCAGGAGCCGCTGTCATGCCACTTATTTTCTTTAAAATATTTTTTATTAAAATCAAGTCTCTCATGGAAATTAATTCCTAAATTGTTTGCTGGACGTTGAAGAGACGGACACAAATGTTACTAGCACAAAATGCATGGTTCCTACAAGAGAAGTGTGCAAGGAGCAGGGAATGTGTTTCTGCTGCAGCCCTGGAAAGCTGCAGAAATCAATGCTTCATTCAAGGCTATTGATCAGTACTAAATTAATTAGACTTCAAGGCTTATGGCAGTTGATAAGACAACTTGTTAATTTAGTCAATGATAGTGTTTTCCCTAAAGCAGCAAATACCCTCTTTCTCAGAAAAGACATTTCTAGCACTTGCTACACAACTTTTTTTGCTCCCCCTCTAAAAAAAAAAAAAAGAATAAATTCGCTTTACATTTAAATTAAGATAAGGATTGGACAGGGAGCTGCTTCCATTTACCCCTATTTGCCTTCTTTTGCTCTAACATCGAAGAGGGGTGTCGATAACATCTGACGTAATTTAATAGGATAGCAGCATAACATCCAGCTCCTTTGGCCCCAGCCCATTGGCAGGGATGTTCATTTGGGAAAGCTGGTGGGGAGAGGAGGGAGCAAACCCCCTTTCCAAACGCGGGTTGGTTATTTTTAATAATGCCAAACCCAGAGATTTTGCTTCCCAGACTAGTAGGATGCTCATGGGCACTGACAAAGGCATGGGTGCTGTCGGGCCTGTGAGCACTGAATGAGACAAGGTATCCCAGAATACCCTGGACATGGGGCTGTACTTCCTGCTGGCTGGGAAGGACAAAAGGACAAAACCCAAGGAGTGCCGGGGTCCCACCACCAGCTCTTGGAGGCACCAGTCTGCTACCAGCAGCACTCCAACCCTCGGAGAATGCTAATAAGCCACTGAAGAGCTCAGCTTTCCTGCCATAATTCTATAGTGCTGTTGAGGACCCCATAGTGTTCACTAAATAAAGACAACTAATTGAGAATTTTTTGCACATTTTGCTCAGTGGACTTGTTGTTCAGGCAGTTGGTTGGGGAGAATGTCCCCCTACTGACAACAGGGGCTGATTGTTTTGGCAGCCGCCGGGTTAGCGCCATTGCCCGGGTCTGAGCCTGACTTTCCAAGTATGACAAAAATGTTTCATTTTGGAATATTTTTTTTTAATTATGTGGCTGGGAATTATTTGGGCTATGTGGAGAATAGGTCATCCAGTGCTCACGCGAAAAAAACAAATTTAAAGAAATTTGCTGGCAGAGTTTCTCAGAATAAAACCTTTGGTCTTTCTCTCCTCTCTCTCTTTTCCTCTTTTTTTCCTTACTGTATTTTCTGTGCGAGGCCGACATTTTTGTGTCTGCAGGTGACACTTTGATTGAAACTAAAATTAATAAATCAGCTGAAAAGCTCACACCTACAGCTCACAGCAGGGCCTTGAAAACACGGTTATAAAGGGAGCTTTATGCCCTTGTGTAAAGAAGGAATAAATTACAGAAGCACTTGTTGCCCTTGGACTCGATTTTGCTTTGCAGGCTGGTATCTTATTTTTGGAGCTTATTGTTAATCAACAGGTTCCTTGTAGGTTTAGCAGGTGACTTTGTTTTTAATCTCCTATTTGACCACTATAGCATATTAATGAGCTGGGCTTCTGGATGTGGCTCTGTCTCCAGCACAAGGAATTAGTTTAAAAGGTGCACTCTTTACTCAATTGCTCACAGTTAACGATGCTGCAGCCCAAATGCAAAGTAGCATTTTCTACAGCTTGTGTAGCATTAAGAGTGTTTTACTAACATTATGTTCCTCACTGTGCTTTTCTTCTGTTGTATACTTATTTCTTCTCCATGGAGGGCTATTATCAGGCTTACTGGTCTTTCCTTCTCTTTATATTTTGGGGGGCTTTCTTCATTTTTTATTCCCCTAACAAAATCAAGGAATTATATATAAACGACAAAATGATATCCTTTCTTATTAATGTGCACCTTGGTTTTAATTAAACAATTCCAGAGAGCTTTGGAGTACCATTGGATTTAAATAAAATGCTCGGCTCAACATTTCCCTTCAAAACTAGCTTAATAAATATCATTATAAAGTGTAGGAATTCAACCAGCCCCGTTGCACCTTGTATTTTGGGTCTGATTTAAGCTTGGAGTGAGGATACCTATAGGGGTACTTTAAGAACATAAAGAAAAGCCGAGGATTTAAGACTTAAATTTGTAATTACAAGGATCTACCAAAATACATAATATTATGAGCCAGGCTACAAAACACCCTGGTGGAAACAGCAGCTTTGTTGTAATACAGTAATTTCCCCATTCCAAGGAACGTGCTCTGCCATAGATGGTTATTATTGGCATTGCCTTTCATAACTTTCAGATGTGTGGTCTACCTCCCAAACAGATACATTTTCCTATTTAAATTAGTGCTGTCAGGCTTATGCCTGCAGATTCCCAGCATTTTTTTTAACAAGGACTCTTACATGCAAGAGCATATTTGTGTCAGGTTAGATGTCAGCCTTGAGTTTTAGCCTGAACCGTAAAATATCTGTCTTTTATGGATTAAGGTCAAAGTTATCATGTTACTTTAGCTTGGTATTTTGGTATTTCTCTTCTTTTGCCTCTTTTAATTGGGATATATGTTTCTTTTTAAAAGAAAGTAGAAGAAACAAAATATGCTAGATTGCACGTGTAAGAGCAAAGATATTTAAGGTATTAGTAACATCTTTACTGCAGACAGCAAGGGTCAGGTGCTGGACCCTTCTGTCCCTCACACTGTCCCCCTGCCTGTAGAAGGAGATGTACAGTCCATATTCAAAGTCACATTAGAGTTTTGATCCATATTTTCAGAAACTGAAGTCAATTTAATCTGCAGCCATCACAGAATACTCAGTTTGAGCCTCTGAGAAGGGCCCAGCTAAGCTGGGAAAGACACTGTGAAAGTTTGCACTGGCATGAAGCATTCCCATGCACTGGGCAAGCAGAACATCCCTGGTTATGGGGGGACAAAGTATGGGGGAAAATGAAATTCATCTGCAGACCTTGCAGCACCCTGGCCTTGGAGTGGGTGCTATGAAGGGTCGTGGTGAAACACCCAGAAACATGCTCACAAGCTTGGATCCAACTCAAGGTGCTCCCAGGGCAGGATGTGTCCAGCTCATGCCAGGACATCTATGACTCCCCAGAACGAGATGATTGGGTTCATTTTCAGACAGTCATAACTCAACTAGTTAGCTTGTTAAAACCAAAGTGAGATATTCCCTATCTCAAACCAAAAAAATTACCTAACCACATTTAAGAAAACAAAAAATAGGAAATAGCAAAGGTGTTTTTCCATTCTGAGAACACACACAGTAATTACCACTGACTTTATATCGGTTGGGTTTTTTAAAGAACCACCATTTAAATGGTTTTGTTGGATTTTTATTCAGGGTTTTTGTGTTGTGGTCTTGTTTGTCAGGGTTCAAGGAAGAGAGAATTTTTACCACACAGGCACAGCCCCCTATAAATCAGGGCTGGTCGTTAAAACACTGGCAAACTCTTCACTGAAGTGGTGTTAGCAGGGGCTGCTCTACAGCCTAATTCTAAGGAGGAATCATTAATGTAACACACATTTAGGAGCCCTTCCCAACCCCAGCCCCCATCTCCCCCAAACTACTTACAGCACAAGGAGGTTTGAGCTTATTTTGTCTTTTCACAACTTAGCAAGATCAGACACATTTCTGCAATGCATATGCAGATTTTACCTCTTGTTACTTTCTCTAATGAGCTTTCACTTAATCAATTTGACAGTAGCCTTTCTTCCTTTTTGCGTGGTATCCACTAGGAAAGTATTCAGGAAAAAGTGTTAACAGTTTCAAGGGGTATTAGCAAAATGAAATAGTGGCACAGCCAAATTTAGGAAGATCGCAAGAGCTTTAAGAAAAGAAAAAAAAAAAGGAAAAAAAAAGTTAAAATGGGGGATGTGGATTTAACAAGAATGTTTGTCTAGGAAATGAGCAGGACTGCAGACGCCACCTTTATTTCCCTGCAAATGATTTAAAAAATTATGCCAATAATGAGCAGAGGAATCCTGATTTTATGTAAAAAATAGAAACAAGCATTTTCCTTGATAATCTGTAACCCCTTTGAAAATGAAAATATCCTCTCTAATGAGCTATTGAATGAGGACTCCAGTCTCAGCCAGTCAAACAGGACAAATGCTGGAAGTTCCAGTGGCCTGCAAAGCCATGGAAATGTATCCACAGAGTCATATCAATCCTGTGTTGTCAAAGCCACCTACGAATTTAATTCCTGTGCGGAGGGAGTTCATAGAATCCCAGAACAGTTTGGGTTGGAAGAGACCTTGGCTATGTGTAGGGACACCTTCCACTAGATCAAGTTGCTCCAAGCCCCATCCAACCTGGCCTGGAACACTGCCAGGGATGGAGCAGCCACAGCTTCTCTGAGCAACCCGTGACAGTGCGTCACCACCCACAGCCCAGAATTTCTTCCAAATATCCCATCTAACCCTGCCCTCTGGCCGTTTGAAGCCATTCCTCTTGTACTGTCAGTCCATGCCCTTGTCAAAAGTCCCTCTGCAGCTCTCCAGGAGCCCCTTTAGGCACTGGAAGGTACTTTCAGTTCTCCCTGAAGTCTTCTCTTCTCCAGGGCATATTGGATTTCATACAATCCACAGGCACTTGGCCCCTAAAATGTACATGCAGAAACAGAAGTCAGTGCTTTTCACAGTATGAAAATCAAAACCAGGCAGGGGACTTAGCCCCAAAGTGGAGTTGTTGCATGTCTCTGCGTCAGCACTTACACATTCAATGTCATCACTAAGCTGTGCCATTACTGAGGACATCACTTAGGCATTAAGTTCATAACAGCAAAGTGACAAAGGACTTCTGACACAGCCTTATTAACAAGGAACACAAAGCTTTAGCCAGGGCTTTCTTGAGAGCCACAGCCTGCAGGAAGGGGGCATGGGCAGGAGAAGAACACTCAGGACAAATGGTTTGGGGTTTCCCCAGGTCAATAAACCCACTGGAGTCTCCTGACCTGGCCTGGATGTCCGAGAAAAATTTCAGAGCCCAATTCCTGCTAGCAAGGTCCTTCACCTGAAGTCATCGAGTCACTTCACAAATGATGACCCATAGGATCACAGCCCAGTTTGCAGGATTAGACCACATGTAGGGAGTGGGGATGCACATAAGGAAAAGCTTTTTCTTTCTCTTCATGGGAACTTGTATCTTGATACAATGAAAGATGCAACCTTTATTCATGGGTTTCCATCCCTGGGTACCAACAACACAATGACCACATTCAACTTTTGCTGTGAGCC
>NW_008672995.1:80605-83859 GCF_000695815.1 Acanthisitta chloris
GGCTCTCACTGAGATGGAGAAAGAGAGAAAGAATAATATTGCCAAGTGGAAATTCTCCTTTGAACTCAATGTAAAGTCTGCACTTGCTTTGTGTTACTCTTATGAGGTTCATGGAAAGTCCTTTGCTAGCTGGAGCTGTAGTTACGTGATATGGTTATTGCCAGGTGTGAGCTGTGGCTCTGTTAGGGGAAGTGACTGAGGATGTAGGGACATGGGCCCTGCTCCTCATGTTGGTGTAGGCCTCCTGCATGCCCTCAGGAGAGTCTCTCAGCATCCCTTCCTCACTTGAAAATAAATATAATAGTTAATAGTAGTTAAATTAATGTGGAAACAGCAAGGTGGTTACAGAAATGGGAACTGGATGGGTGTCTGAGACACTCAACCTGAAATTACCAAAAGGATGGTTGTGTTGGATGTGATTATCTCCATGTATGAAAACAGTGCCATTTCTAAAGGGAAATGCAGGCAATCATCTCCTTCTAGCTCATGTTCTATTTCTTTCCTAAAATGGATGTCTCCCTGCCCTCCCACACCACAAAAGGTCCACTTTACACCCCACACTGACCAGCTCCATCACAAGCCACATAATTACCAAATCTAGTAAAATGTGGATTTTCCCACTGCCAGATCAAGCTGTGATACTCAGAAACCTGGTAAGAAAACTTGGTTGTCATTAGTGGACACTAAATCCAGTTTGCAACATCATTGCCTGCAAACTGAAGGATTATGTCCCAATAAATGCTCCAAGAATATGCTTCAGTAAGTGGAGTGCTAATAGCATCATCTTTACTTATTTTGCTGTTATTTTGCCCCTTTCTAAGTTAAGGGTGTTCAGACAAGGTGTGCTCATCAGAAGAAACAGCATGACATTGTGGAAATGAACATTGCAGGGCAGAGCAAAGGGGGGAGACACAAATCCAGAGGCTTTAGCTGTGCTTTGCTTTCCTGGCACTATTTCCACCCCGAAACAGGGGACCACACCACCGTGGAGCCAGACTATGTTCTCCAACACGACTTTTCCAAAATCTCTCTTTTCAAATATTTTATTCTGATCTTCTTTTCAAGCTGGGGTCCCAAACCTTTAAATCAGAGGCAATTTTGTTTTCCTAGCTGTCAGCAATATTTTGGCTATTTTAAGAATGTAGGACAGGGTTAAGGATTAGTACCAGCATTTCTTTTCTGTGTATCAGAGCTGCTTAGCAGTAATTAATTAGGACATTGGGTTTTGTACTCTTGGTTCAGGTCATTTGCCTATGAGCAGCTCAAGCCTTTTACAAAGGCACGCTGCATATGTTTCTGGGTACCTTTTTGAGAGAAGATTTAAATTGGCCAGATGAATAATACTTTGCTACAAGTGTTTTGCCCTAGGCAAAAAAGGTTTTCTTCATATTATCATCGCCCGGAGCTGGAATTCTCAAGCTTGATGTGACTGGTGTTATACTGTCACATGGCAATGATGTAAGAACAGGAGCTCTCTGTGTCAGACAAATCTGGATTTAGGGGAATTATAGCAGATGTTGCAAAATGGCAACAGTTTAGCAAGTTCCTTTCATCCCTTGGTTGGGAGGCAGGTCCACAAAGTACACCCAGACAGAGAAGAATGTTATCTTTGATCCCTTTCACTCCAGGGCAAGGAGGCTCCACCCGAGGAGGGGTGCAGCAAGGCTGGAAATAAAAATAAATTTACAGTAGCTGTTTGCTTGGCAATATGGAAATTTGCCATTATTTATTCATGCTGTTTGCCCAGACATGTATAAAAGATTTTTATCAGGGGGTAGCGCGTATTGTGTGCTATAAACAGATTAGGGCACTCAATATTAAGATTAATGGCACGGAAAAACACTTGGAAATTTCTGTGTGGTTAGATTACAAGGGAGACTTGCAGCTCCTCTCCACCACACATATGTGGATGGCAGTGCAGGCATAGCCTCATGCCGAGGCAAGGAGGAAGGGAGGAATATAATTGCCCTTGATACAGCGAATCAAAACAAAAAGTTATATATTATGGGGCATCACATCAATTTTAACCACCAAGTAGGATTTATTTTTTTTAGTGGAAGGAATGAGAAATGTCTCTATTCATCTGCTCCTTCATTTGGGCAAAGAGCTCATTTATACCTACGCAGAAGCCGAACACATGATGACAACGTGACAGACCCTGTTTACGACACGAAAGCACCACCTGCGGTGAACAAAACAGGCCAGTGTAGGACAAGCAGTAATTCTTTTCATGAGTTTAAATCTGTTTGGAATTTGGTCAGAATTTGCAGGATTTTTCCTAAATTGGTTGGTTCATTAAAAAAAAAAAAAAAAATCCATTTGGCAACAGGCACAAAACCACCCCAAGCTTTGATTGGGTTTTAATAAACAGTCCCTCTTACCACCTGACAGGAACATGGAGTTGGTGATGTACAGCATGGACACAGCTGCTCACACTGCACAACCTCTCACCCAGCATCCTCACAGACATAGCCACACTACCCAAAACACTTTACCCCAAGCATCCTCAGTTGTACCAAATTCCTATCCCCAGAGGAGCTGAACCAGAGGGTTTTGGCCACGTGCATGATTGCAACTGTGTTTTATATCAACAGCTCACTTGCCTGAACATGCAGTGTTCATTTTTAAGAGTAGAAGCCCAGCAACATTCATTTTTAAGAGTAGAGGTCCAGCTGGATTCAGCACAGGAAAGTATTTAAGGTCAAGCTTAAATTTGAATGTTGGCATCATGGCACTGTTCTTCAGCTCACATATAAGCTTAAAATCTGTCCATTGTTTCATCCCTGCTTGAATTTGTGTCTAGCCCTGCATATGGTGTACCATGTCTGATCCATACAGGAGACACTGATGGAGCAGTGTCAGCCTTCTGACACAGCTTTCCCATGGGTGTCTGCGGTCAACTGAGTTCCTCACATATGTGAGATGTCAGCAGGACAACGTAGCACTGGAAAAAGTTACTCGGAGAAGCTGTGACTGTCCCATCCCTGGAAGTGTTCAAGGCCAGGTTGGATGGAGCTTGGAGCAACCTGGTCCAGTGGAAGGTCTCACAACCCATGGCAGGGGGTTGGAACTGGATGGTCTATGAGACCCCTTCCAACCCAAAACATTTGAGGATTCTTTGATTCTGTGATACTATGACTAAGCCAAGAGACAGCTGTTCTGTCCACTGCCCACATCAGTGGTCTTTGAGTATCATCTTAGGGAAAGTGCCCCCAAGCAGTTCAATCTAGAGGAGAACAAAAAGACAAGACCAT
>NW_008672995.1:84029-111111 GCF_000695815.1 Acanthisitta chloris
GGAGAACTTCACTGGCACAGGTTCCCCAGAGAAGCTGTGGCTGCCCCATCCCTGGAACTGTTCCAGGTCAGGGTGGATGGAGCTTGGAGCAACCTGGTCCAGTGGAAGGTCTCACAACCCATGGCAGGGGGTTGGAACTGGATGGTCTATGAGACCCCTTCCAACCCAAAACATTTGAGGATTCTTTGATTCTGTGATACTATGACTAAGCCAAGAGACAGCTGTTCTGTCCACTGCCCACATCAGTGGTCTTTGAGTATCATCTTAGGGAAAGTGCCCCCAAGCAGTTCAATCTAGAGGAGAACAAAAAGACCATTCTTCATCTCTGTGCCCATTTTAGATGCCCTAAACCAGATGAGACCTGCAGCAGCCAGGCCAGGGTGTCCCCAGCACCCTCTTTTTTCTGTCTCTGCACTGATTGTACCCAGGCATGTCTTCTGTCCTTGGTCCTCCAGACCAAGGTGGTATTTGCAAGGCAAGATCCTAACTTTTACCACTCCAAAGGAAATAGCTGTCCTTGTCTGCCCACCAAACTGCTTCTGTAGGCAATTCTGCCCATGGAGAGCACCACAGAGTCCACACAAGCAGTAAACTCATCTGTCAGGAGACTCATGGGATGAACTTACAACACAGTATTGACCTCTCTACATCTTCTGTAGCACCAAAACCCTACAAGTGAAAGGCTACAACGAACATTTTGCCAAGCTCAAAGGCAAAGCCTTTGCTTGTGGCCACCAGACAAACATCAATTCAAGCAGATCAATGCCACAGTTATGGCACATACAATAGTCATAGCACAAAATTGATCACGACAGTTAGGGTCTCAGCCCTGTGTGCTGGGAATCAGAGGTGTTATAAGGAAAACATGGGATCAGCACACATTCCCATTCAAGATGCCTAATCTTGTCTACACTCAAAATGGCACTGGCTAAAATTGGTTTTCAATTGATTTAAGTTCACTGGCACAAAGCCCTGTGTAGACATTCTTAAATGGGTTTAAAAATGGCTTATCAATTTAGCTTAAGACACTTAGTAGCTAAACTAAGCTAAATCGGTATAAGCCAGGTTTAAATTGATTTATGATGTCCACAAAGAGTTTTGCACTGGTTTAACTAAATTGCTTTAAAAACACACCGCCACTTTAGCCTTCAAAAGTGAGTGCCTACGAGTGTAAGGATTTAGGGTAAATGTCTTTAAAAGTGCCTAAATATCTGAGGAGCTTATGCCCCTTTTCCCTAAACAGACTTAGGCTCTCCGAAATCAGAAACTGTCCTTTGTAACTGCTACTCCGAAGTGTCAAAAAACCAAAAAAAACAAACAAAACCCCCACAAACAAAAAAAAAACCCCACAAAAAACCCCAACCAACCGGGGGTGGGGGGGGGAAGGGTCAGATTCTCCATGGGGTAAAGTAGAGAGATATCCCATTTTACATCAGCTGGAGGAACGCCAAGCCCTGCCTCAAAATTTTAAAGGGAAAATAAAACTGCATGAAGCCCCAGGTTTCAGGGGGCTTGCTCTTTTTTTTTAGCTAGCTTTAATTTTTCTTTTACCTCCTTAGGTATGGCAGGTCCATATGATCCCCATATATTGAAATAATCCCATGGCTGCTCACAGCATCCCTGCACACTACAGTAACTCAGGCTTTTATGTTAACGTGCATAGTCACAGTTTGGAAGATATTTGAGTGCTCATAGCCACATCTGTTGTTTTCTCTCTTAATGATTTGTAGTTAGCCAAAATAATAGAAAGCAGGCAGAGCTTTTTAATATTGGCTTGCTTGACATGAGCCTATCTTAGTCAAAATGTTTATTCTGCAGTGCTCCTGCTAGCTCTGGAAATTCGTGTATCTATATGTATTTGCGTGTTTTGCTTGACTAGGCACAAATTATGCTCTCAACTGGAAATATCACAAGTGTAAATAATTTGGAGACATAAGTGTCAGAGCGAAACTCATGTAAAAGCTATTTGTTTTATGGATTTTGATCTCCAAAGTTTAAAATATGAGCAAACTTTTCATTAAGGGTTTTGCCATTTGTTTGAACACTCCTGTAGTAATTGGAAATGCAACAATTGTTTAAAAGTGGCATTGTCCATGAAAAGATTTAGTGAGGGATGAAGAAATTTCTTGAACCTAAAGACATAATCTGGTGATCCAATTCTCCCCACTGTGTCCATTCCCGTGAAACTCCATTTACTTTCTCCTATCCGTCACCAGCTCCCCCGCATCCCACCTAGCCAATCCTCTAGGTTTCCCACATTGTTTCCCCTTTTGTCTTTTCAGTCCAAACAGAAGAACAACAGACAAGGTTTCGAAGGGCAGGGAGCATCAGGGGCTGGAAGAGAATGGCTAAGATGAGGGTCAGAGTCCTAGCCCTACTGCCAACAGTTACTAGGGTTTGTGCTGCCTGGCTGGGCAGTGTTCAAAGACTTTGCTGGGCTTTGTTCCACTGTGTAGGGATTAGGCCTGGCGGTCTGAGAATTTGCCTTCTAATTAAAAAGGATAAAAGATAGAAGTAGCATTAGACTAAAACATAGCAGTGATACTTCACAGGCTTTTTTTCCCCCCCCTTTTTTTTTTTAGTCACAAGACAATGCACGAAGTTGTCAGGTTGTTTTATTTCTTTTGTTTTCTGTGTGTCTGAAAAAAAAATCATAATACAGAGAAAGGAGGGGAGGAGGAAAAGTTTTGAAACTCTTCCCAGCTGTTCCATATGGTGAGTGAAGGCTGAATTTCTGTGTGCACTGTGGCAATTTTGCTCACTGACTATTGCATTTATTGACAAGGATTACACCAGCTCCCTATCACGTCCTTTAATGCTGTACCAAAAGGTGAGGGAATTCCCCACGTCATCGTGGTCAAAGGAGACTACAGGAAACCTGAATTTCTTCTTCCACAACCTCTCTCCCTTTTTTTTCTCCTTGTGCTTAGCCTCGTTAGGGACACTCAAACCCAGCCACAAACCCTCCCCTCAAATTAACCAGGACATATTATTTTACCCTTGCAATGTGGAAAATGCCAGAGGCCACATCCAGATAACCACCAGTGCTTATAACACTGCTTTAATTATCCTTTAAAAAAAAAAATCCTGCGTTCCGAGCAGGAAGGGGAGGCCAAATCCCTGCAAGCTGTTACTCGTGTGAGTAATCCCGTCTCCTGCAAAAACCCTATTCAGGGCAGCGGCCAAGATCCAGCCCCACGCAGGACGGTGAGGACGGGCATAAATCCAGGGTCTGCCAGCCCGACAAGGGCCGTTGGAAGAAATCCCTGCCATTTACAACTTGATCCGCCTTTAAAACATCCTCCCAAGCTGTAGCCGGGGCAGGGGGAGCGGTGCTGTTTCGGGGCGGCTCTGGTACCCTAAAAGAGGAGCTGAGGTGAGCAGTTGCGTAAGGGCCGCTGATGAGATTATATTAATTACTTTTCAGAAGAAGGGAAAAAAACTAAAAGGAAAAAAAAGAAAGAGAGAGAAGAGGGGGTAGGAGTTTGGTGGAAGACTTGAGAAGCTTTCAAAGCCGCCGAGCTCGGGTTGCAGGCTCGTATAAAGGAATGCCCTTTTGTTCCCACACATCTCTCGTTACGTCACAACGAGCCCAATTTCTTCTGAATTCTGGCTGACTTTGCATGTAGTAAATAATTTGGAAGAGACGACAGAGCAGGCGAAAATTATTCACAGCAGACTCTTTGCGCTTCACCGTAGAGGATCCAAATGGGAAAGCTTTGCTCACGGGAAAGCATTTTCATTCATTAAATTTTTGCATGAGTTTTCTTTCCTCTGAGCCAGAAAAGATCATATTTGTCCTGTGCCATAACATGAGAAGAAAGGAGAAGACTTATAAACATCACTTGGGCCGAGATGTTGTTGTCTTTAACCAAAATAAGTGCTGTTAGACTGCTGTGAGTTAGCTCGAAAGCAACACTAATGTGGCAAATTATCCCATTGATTTTAGGCAGGGTTCTTCATTGATTTTTGCTTTTAAAAATGTGGTAGTATGATCCAGCCCATGGTGGCTAAATTCTTAATATCAGAGCACTGTGAAAGGTTAGGAATGGACTTCTGGTCCTGCCCTTCCACTGAGTTTTAAGGACATGGAAATTTAATAAAACCTATCTGCTGCTTTCTGGATATCTGCGTTTGAAATGAGCCCTTCTCTTCCTTGGTGAATTTAGAAGCAAACAGATTCAACGTCCCCGCAGGACAATATTCCCAATTCCCTCCAGGCCTGCAGTCATCTCTTTTCTGCCTTCATCCCAGAGAGCTAGAGACAGGATCAGGCCACGCTTTGGTCCTGCAAACTCTCCTGTATTGATTTATGTGCTTAACATCATTACAGAGAGGCTGAAGCAAAGTCAAAAGTCCCCCCTCCCATTTTGTATTCCAGAGGGCTGATGATAACTGGGAGGAAATTCTCCATTTGTCCCATGATGGGAGTCAGTCAGAGGAGTCCCCCTTGCTTTTCTTGGCTGGTTTTGTGGTGAGGAGCAGGGATGAAAACCCCTCAGAGGAGTGCTGCTCTGCTGCTGCACACCCAGACCTCCCCACACCTCCTCCTCCTCCTCCTCTGCAGGGCTCAGCCTGAGTAACACAAACTGGGGGAAAGGATCCTATTATACGTTTTCCATGAGGGAAAATATGCAAGGAAATGTAGAGTCTGGGAAGAAATAAAAATCTCTTTCCATGATGTGTTAAAACCACTTAGTCTGAGCTGAGTCTTCTTCAACACCCCAAGAGAGACACATGTACTGGTGTTGTTTCTGCACTTAGTCTGAGCTGAGCCTTCTTCAACACCCCAGGAGAGACACATGTACTGGTGTTGTTTCTCTCTCATACTCTTCACTTACGCACAGAAGGAAGGTGATGCTCCAAGGGGGCTTTCTATTTGCAAGAACGTTCCTAATATTTGCATTATCGTCAAGGAAAATATTTTTAAAGGCCAAACGAATATTCATTTATATTTATTTGCTTAATCTAATGATCTATTGTGATTCTCCCTTTCATCTATTCTTCCCTTGATGAGTGTGTGGCACTCCCATTAAGATTAATAGCGGTTTCACATGCACAGTCAGGGGAGATTAGACCCCTGCCCCGGCCTCCTGCCAGCCCCATGTATGTCTTTGGATTCAAGCTCCGAACCCTCACTGATGTCAGTGAAAGCACCATGTGTACAAAAAGGCCCAATCCTGCCCAGTGCTGAGCATCCTCCCTGCCAGCCGAGGCGTTCAGAAGAGCCAGGGCACAGCATCTCCCCAAACGCATTTATTATGCCGTAAAGTCTGGGACTGTCTGGGGAGCATATGTTTATGTGGGGTCACTGTTTCTGTGAGCATGAGGGGGGATTTTTATGACAGACCAGTCTAGAATGGCATATGGGGACCAGTGAGGGGTGCACTGGAACCATTTCCTAGCAAAATAAACCACACAAAACCTGCCTCTATACATGCACATCACTGTCCTCCCGAGCAAAGTTAACTCCGTCTGTGGAAATTACATTTTGTGACTATTTTGATTCTTCGCGGTCATTCAGCCTCTGACATCGCACAGCCTGGACCAGGGATGTATTTAAACCATCCAGATTTGAAATTAACTATATGATATATCATGGGATTTTACCAGGCAGCGTCTGCTCCAAAGTCTTGGCTTGAGAGCCCTCCTGTCACCTTCAGTGGGAATAGGAGCAAGGCCTTTCTTCCAGTGGCATGAGAAGTACTCCTCTCACAAGCTGAGATCCCAGTCCTGAGAGCAATTATGCCTTTGAGAGGCTAAAAGCTTTTAAATATTCCTGGTGCACCTGAGCAGATGAGGTGCTTGTTGCGTATTGGGTCTGATTTTAAAAAAAGTCACATTTTTCTGTTCCTTCCCGATGAATTTGTATCTTCTCTTCATTTGCAGCCATTTACCAATATCCACATACCAATCCTGACCTTGTCAGATTAAATACAGCAGCTGCCTCACTCCTTGTACCAGGGAAGATTTTTTTCCCTTCTATTTCCATGGTATTTGTGGGAAGAGGAAAAGAAGGATTTACTAATTGCCAGTACAGCCACAGCCTCCATGTGTGGAGCAATTTACTTAAAATTACTAATGCAGCCTTGTGCCTCAGTTTCCCCACACACATCATGTGTGTGGTGATACCTCTGGCTTTCCAGCAGTAGCATAAAAAGTGCAACATTTGTAAAGCTTTTTGAGGCTGAAAGGCATAATGAACCTTATAATGATGTTTTCAGACTGCTTCAAATATTCAGCCAACTCTCTAATAGCAACACTTATTATTACGAATTTTTACTGCCCTGAAGCACTGGAAAACACTAAGATATGCCTAAGCAACGGCACCAAAGTGAGACATAAAGAGTAAGGAAGAGCCAGAAAGTGAGCAGGAGTCAGAGGCTAACATGGGAACCGCTACACCATCTGTCCCCTCAGCTTGCTCGAAAGACATCTCACAATTAGAGTATAACTGAGTATATGACATTGTTTTCCTGCATTGTATTCAGGCTTCGTTCTCGCTTGTGGTACTGACCTCGTTATTGATTTGTGGGGCTTCCACTTAGAGCTCCTGCATCTTTCCTAGCACATAGCCGACACACAGGCTCTAAATCTGGTATTTAAACCATGCTACCTACATCACAGTGTCCATCATATATTATCATACACTGAATAATCATACCCTGCCAATGTTTACAGGTATATTTGAATGCAAATATTTCGATTACTCCTATTTAAACACTACTATAGCTGTTTACAGTATCAGGCACTAAATCTATTTGATCTATTAGATAGATATGAGCAAATGATGAATATGTATGTTTAGCAAATGCCTTCTTGAACATTGTATGGCAGTATCTCTTCTTTTGGATTTTCTAATAAGGGATAATAAATTTGTTTTAAAATACAATTAATTGCTGCAATTTATGGTCATGGCTCATGAGGTGTTTTAGTGAGAGAAAATAATCCGTAGCATTTCAGCTATTTCAGTAAACACTCAGAACGTGGATTTTAATCTCTCCAAGATCATCATCCTGGTTCTAAGTATGAGTTCCTAAAAAGCCTGTGTTGTGATTTGCTTTTATTTTCATTTTTTGGCTTAAGCAATAGGCTTGAAAGTGGCAGCTCTGAAAACAGATTTCTTTATCCGGAAGCCAGTTTGGAGTGCGTCCACACAGGCTGCTATTCTAAGGCTCCATTTCGAAGACTGCCATCTCTACGATGGCATATGAGATGTAATTTAGTCTCTGTGTTAATTTAGCCCAGGGTCTCTCCTGAACAGAGAAGACCATTCGTGCCAAATTGTGTTAAACTAGGGATGGCGCTTTTGTGATACGGACAACTGTCTACCAGGGATTGAGCTCAGACCACCAAACTACTTTCATTTAGATTCTCAATTTAGTCTTGAACCAAGGTCAGAAGGTAAATAGCCAGGGCTTTATCTTCCCAGCCAAGCCCCTGGTAGAGGGTCTCTTTGAAGTGGAGTGTGATCACTGGTGGTTTCAGAACTAATGTCCAAGACAGTGATGTATAATACATTTGCTTCCATTTTACATCTGCTGGTATGATTGCAGGTTAATTTAAGTACAGTTTCCTGACAAAGGAGTGTTTCCACCCAGCTGAAGTCTTAAAAACAAGTCTGAAATTAACTCAAAATGCCCTCTTGACACCACCTTCTCCCTGAAGTATATATTCATTTTTTTCCCCAACTGCTTTTAATGCCACTTGCTTTGGGTCTGATCCTGCTCTTATTGAAGTCAATGGCATCTTTCACATTCATTTCAATGCCTAAGGCGCTTTGAAACTGCTCCCTACATTGGCTGGTGTTTGTGGTTGCACATGCTCCAGGTGGTCAGAGGGAAGGAGATGTCCATTTCCAGGGACATTTTCTGCCATTACACATGGACAGTGGTATCTGGTGGCAGATACCACTGCACAGACAGGCTTGGCATTCATAAGTCAAGCCAGTCAATCCACAGACCTTGAGCACAGGGACACATTTCTCTGGCAATACAAATTTAAGAAGTCCTGTGACTTTCCTCCTGTGTTGCCTCATTCATTTGTACCAACATATATGGGGGAGGTGTTTAAGGATCTGGGTTCAAACCCCTGAATGTTCCTGTAACTTTTATTCCCGGATCAGCTCCCTAAATCAGTTCACAAAACTGTTCTGCAAACAGTTCATAGAATCACTGAGGTCAGAATAGACATCTGAGATCACTGAGTCCAACCATTAACCCAACATTGCTATGTTCAGCACAAAATCATATCCTCACATGCCACATCCACACAGTTTTTGAACACTTCTAGGGACAGTGACTCCACCACTTCCATGGGCAGCCTGTTCCAGAGCTTGACAACCCTTTTGGTGAAGAAATATTTCCTAATACCCAATCTAAACCTCCCTTTTGGTGAAGATATATTTCCTAATACCCAATCTAAACCTCCCTTTTGGTGAAGATATATTTCCTAATACCCAATCTAAACCTCCCCTTGTGCAACTTGAGGCCATTTCCTCTTGTCCTGTCACTTGTTACCTTGGAGAAGAAACCAACTCTCACCTGGCTACAACCTCCTGTCAGGGAGTTGTAGAGAGTGAGAAGGTCTCCCCTGAGCCTATTTTTCTCCAGGCTGAGCCACCCCAGCTCCCTCAGCTGCTCCTCATCAGACTTTTCCATTGCTGTTCTATGGTCACTACCCAGCACCTCAATGACTTTCTTGTCATGAGGGCCCCAAAACTGACCCCAATATTCAAGGTCCCTCACCAGTGCCCAGTAGAGGGGGATGGACACTGCCCTGGTACTTCTGGCCATGCAGGCACAGTCCCGTGTGGGGCATGGTGAATAGTTGGGTGCAAGGAGAAGATGACCACCAAAGACCTGATTTCTTCCAACAAGGCCCCAAAATTCCCATAAATGGATTCCTCTACCCAGTCATGT
The DNA here is from genome assembly GCF_000695815.1 of Acanthisitta chloris. Lineage (NCBI taxonomy): Eukaryota > Metazoa > Chordata > Aves > Passeriformes > Acanthisittidae > Acanthisitta > Acanthisitta chloris. The sequence continues at coordinate 92,951 of NW_008672995.1, forward strand.
GCCATGATAAGCACACTTCATGCAGCTGCTCAGCACAACATTGCAGGCATCCTCCTGCTGATGGTCCCTTGCACCTGATGTTGCTGCATCTGGCCTGGGAGGTCCCTGTGCACCTCAAACCTGGGGTAGAAGGAAGGCTTCATACACTTCTCTCACACAAAAGAATGAAATTGCATGGCTATTTTTCATGCTAATAAAAATGTCTCAGAGATGTCTACCTGATGGTGGTATATGTCCAGCCAGAGCTAGTCTAATGCACACCTCTCACCTCGGGTTGGTTCTCCACATTAGCATCCCAAGGTGTAGGATGTAGGGTTTGCATGAAAGGGAAGGGGAATTGCTGCCATTTTGCTTCCAGTATTCCTGTGTTTTTTCTGTGCAGGACTGCTATAGCAGTGGATTTGTATCAAAATAGCCCTTTTTATCAAAGCTTTTAATTGTATATACCTGAAAATCTTTATTTCCATGCCACAGTTTCTTGATTAAAATAGAGCCAGATTTCATCTGACTGGGTCTGAAGCTTTGTGGTTAGCCAAGAAGTGGACAAGAAAAGAAACAAATCTCCGCAAACTGACTACTGTGCCTAGGCACAGACATATGCCATGTAAGACCCTCTATGCCCTGCACCCAAGTCCTGACACCACATGCCATGATGTTTCACAACATTTAAGCACAACAGGTTGAATTTGTAGAGTTCTGTTTACTCTCCCTTAGTAACACTGGTGTAAGGGATGGATGAAGTAGATTTCTGTGCAGGCGCATCCAGAAATCAGATTATTTTGCTACACACAATGAAACTACAGAAAAACAAGGCTGGAAAGGACATCAAGGAGCCACCTATCCATTCCTCTGTCCCAGGGCAAGGTCACCTGTATTTTTCAGGCTGATGTTTGTCTAACATGCAGTTAAAAGCCTTCACTGTCCCTTCAGGCAGTCTGTCCCAGCACTGTGCTGTCTTTCCTCATGGGAAGTGTTTCTTAACATCTAAGATGAATCTCAGGGATTCATCTGATGCCCTTTCCTTCTTGTCCTAACCTCTTGGACATGGAGAGCAGACTCATCCCTCTCACAACAGCTTTGTACATGTTTGACAACTGCTGTCATTTCTCCCTTCATGACTCCCTGCTCCAAGTTAAATTCACCAAGATTTCTTCAATTCCAATCCTCTGCTTCAGTGTAGCCATGGTGCCTCCCTGGGCTGGTTCCATCTCTAACCACTCCCTCTTCCAATGAGCAGAACTAGGGCAAACCCCTGAAGGCCTCGACACAGGACAATCTTCCTTTCACAGAATCAGTAAGGTTGGAAAAGACCTCTAAGATCATCAGGTCCAAGCATTAATGAGAGTGGTGAGTTTTTGACAGTGGTTACAGATAACTTGTTTCTGATAAGGTTATCTGGCAATCTCATATCCAAATCACAGTACTTTCCTTTAAAGATTAATCTACTGTTTTGAAATTGTCTATTCTTGGCAAATCTGCCTCAACAGTCATTGTGTTGTAAGGGTTGTATTGCAATTTTATTTATGTTCTGTATTATCAGCAGTCCCACCCCATGATTTAGGCACACCAGAGAAGACATCCCTCTAAAAAAATGTCTGATCCCAATCACAGAATAAACTCCTGGAACTAGTAGAAAATAAATCCAAAGGAAGACTGATCTGTAGCTATTAGGCTCCAAAATAAATGGCACGCATTTCAGTCTAGGGTGTGCTAGGACTCTTTGGTGCAGTCCAGGAAAAATCAGCTACTTCTGGTGAAGATTTGTCCTTTACATTGAATCCCTAAGACAGGAGTATATGATGCTGCTTGGCCAGTGGGGGAAAATGCTCCCTCCCTCAGGTTCTCTGAAAGACTCTGCTTCTACCCAATAACTACACTGGGAGCTTAAGTTAGCTGCCTAAATTAGATAGTGTGCATACAGCCTGCAACTTCCCTGGTGGGAATTCCCCATCTGTAAAAAAGAAAGCAATTTCTACCTAACAGTGGGCTATGAGGGAAGAATTAATAAGCTAAAGAAGATAAGGCACTCCAATAAACAGTCAAACACTGTAAAGGGCTGTGCTGGGTCACTGCTCTCCAGCTGGAGGCAGCAATCCCACAGACCCCTCAGCACACTGGGATAACATGTTTGACCAGACCCTTGACCACCCAGCTGCCCCTTCTCTTGAGGTGTCAAAGTTTGTCACATCTCATAGCCATTTTCAACTGACAGATCGATGCTGAAGTCATGACTCGTACACATGGTGAGTGCAGAGCCATCCATGCTGGCTTCATGCCTTCAGCCCAGCAGCAGAAGGAGAAAACTATGAAACACAAGTTTATTAATACAGTTTGTTAACCCAGCTACACTACTTCCACAGACCATCTAATGCAACTGAATAAATTTGGAATAAATGGCTTTTACATCACTCATCATTAGAAGCTTCTTGGCTAGATGGTATTGGAGATGACAAGAAATGGGACAATCAGGTCCCTGACTGGAAGTTGAATAATAGGATCCAGTACCTAAAAACTGCAGTTAGATTCATTGAGCCTGCTTTAGCCTGTATGAATTTCCTCCTGAATAGCTCAAGACCCTCAGAGACACCCGACCACAGACATCACTAGGCTTAGGATCTGGGGTGGGAAATGTCAGTTGAGATAAAGAGGAAATTTGGAAGCAATTAATGACCAGAACAAATGGCCAAGTACTGCAGTGAAATCTCAACTGCTGAAGATTTTCAGTCTTGAGACTAGATATTTTTCCAAATGAGATTCTCCAACCCAAACATACATAAATCCACAGATCTCCTCTGGACAGCACATCCTCATCTACCCAAACACCAGAAAGCCTTATTCTCCCAATGAGGAACACCAACCAAACACAGGCACAACAGTTCTTTCCCACAAAATCTCAGCATACCAAGTTTGCAGAAATTAGCAACACAGCAATCTCACAGCTCCTCATCCAGGAGAGGTATATGAAGATTTGATCCCATTAAGCCTAGAACCCAAGACGCAGTTGTGCCTACCATTTCAGAACACATCCTCAGTCCAGACTAGGCCTTTTGGCCACCTATAGCAAAGTAAGAGTGAAATGGGATCCAAATAGCTGTGCTGTTGCATGGAGCGTTGTTCACTTTGGCCAGGAGGGGATATCTGCCAGTTAGGAGAAGTTTGAGATCCTCCTCTGGTCTCCAGGACACACTATATCTCCCCTTTGATCTCTGAGAACAACACACCCTTTTTTCTAGCCAAGGAAAAGTGGATAAAGGTTCATAAACTTGGATTCAAAAGAGAGCAGCATGATGTACATACAAGTTGGACCTCTTGGTCTTTATGAAGCATGATGATGTGGCTGTACTTGCCTCCTCAACCTGAACATCATCTAAATGGAGAAACTCACCATCCTGCTATGGAAAGTGAGTCACTGTGCCGAAGGAATCACAGAAAACTTCCAGTAAGGAAGGTCCATCACCCATAAAATGCCATACCACTTATTTTTATTTTGGACCCTGCTAGTGTTGAATGTGACAGTGCCTGATGGTGGTGAGCTCTGATGATGATCATGGCTGGAGTCTGGGTGAGAATGCAGCAGCTTCCTGCTATAAGGCACATGAATTTGCCCCACCACGTGGTGTGAGTAGGGCTGATAGGACAACTGATGTGAAAAGATGTAAGTGCTTTGTGTCAAGCAGGAACATCAATCCAGATCACATGAAGGTCTACACTTAAATTTTAATACAGATTAGCGTGGACCAAGTCAGTGCCAAGCAAACATGACTTTTCCATTTCAGATCCAGCACAAACCAAAAATAGCAGTATGGCTCTTACTCAGGAACAGACTGACCCAAACCCCTGCAACCACCACGACTCCAAAAAAGATTGCTGCTAAATCCAAACTGTGAAATTGGCACTTGGCCCTAGACCAAGACAACATCTTGGCTGGACTGAAAAAAGCCACCAAGTAGACACTGAGGAATGAGTAGTCGGCTCCCTTTCTACAGAAATCTTTTCCAAGGTCTCAATCATGTGTCCCAACATTTCAAACCTTTATCACCTGCTGTTGAATAATAAGATATATTGAAAAAATCAAATGGAAAAGCACTGTGCAAAACAAAAAGGGCTTTTAGAAATTTGTATAGATTTTTATTTGGGAGAAAGGGTGGACGCACAGTAAAGCACTTGGACCCAACCACCTGCACCACCTCTCTCAAAAAAATCAGCTGTCATGTAATTCTTCCCCTCCCTCTCCAAGCCTCCCTCCTCTTTCCCCCCACCCACCAAAAAAAATTCGGAAATCCCATAAAAGTTAACTGCCTGAAGTTGCAGTAGAAGTCCTGTTAGGCAGCCAGTTCCCTTTCAAAACACACACACACACAAAGGAAGCCCTGGGAATTTCTTTGGAAATTCAGTGGCGCTGGTGCAGTGTGTTTACTGGGATGTAAAGATACAGCAGAATTAAGGTACATCCAGGCAATTTTTCAAGCGTGCCTGGAAGACATGGCAGGGATTTCTCTCCACAGTGTTGAATTCAAATCTGAGGCACAAGGTTTGGTCAAAAGGATTGCTATTTTTAATACCCACAGTTTTCTTGTGTGATTCCAGCTCTCTAAGACCCTAAGACCTTTAAATTCCATCTAGTGTCTATCACATGCCATTGAATTGGCATGTTTGCAAATTGCATGCAGTGAGATCCTTCCATACCAGCAGCTCTGTCTCAGATTCCCCACCATCCCTGCCAAACTAGTATTGCCTGCACATTTTTTTCATCTTTTCATTGAGTTCTGTGTGTCAGCCAACACATTCTTTAGAATAGGCTTCAGTAGGCATGGTAACTGGTTCCTGGTTGCAAGCTGCCTTATGCATTTGCTCCTAGTTCTTTCTGGATAATTTTCCCCCGTCCTTCTTCTTAGGTGAGGACTTAAAATGTGGTTAGCATTATCCATTCCATCTGTTGTGTTTGTGATAAATAGCTGAGATAGAATAAAAAGTCCTAATTGAGGTAGTGATGCGGTGAATAAGCAAAGCTTGTTCATCGGGACTGTGAATCTGGACCGTTGATAGCTGCAGGTACCTCGGGGCTGCTCAGCCTGACTCTGCTATGTTGACTTTGTCTAATTGCAGGGGAGGAGCTAGAAAAGCAGTGAAGGGCAGTGGCACACACAGCAGGAGAGCTGAAAAACACTGGCATAACCACGCAGAGCTAAACAAACTGACTGACAAAGCTCTTGGCGTATTATTAAAAAATCTGGCAAAATGCTCATCTCTTGACAAAAATGTAGAAAGACTAGTAATGCAGAACTTTATCCCATGTTGGATTTTAAAGTGGCTAATGCCAAGTTGTCTGTCAAAATTAATAGGGCATTGCTTCTTCTTATAGAATAGGAAAAAGAGAGAGATCGGGCATACATTTTATTCATTTATTCATCTCTAACAAAAATGATGTATCTGCTAAAAAATTTATTTAGGGAGGGCTTTGGTAGATGCTAATTCCAAAAAAGCAATACTCAAGGAGTGATGCTAGCTTATACTTACTGGGGTTAAGGGATAAAACCTCCCAGTAATAGCAGAAAAAGCCTGCTATCATCTCAAACCTCAGTGTGAGGAAGTTTCAGGCCAAAGACTGTTACCCCTCTACATCTCTGCCCAGATGAATATTTTCCTTTCCTATGATTTTCATTTAAATTCAACAATTTCATTGTGAAACATGTTGTTTCAGCAGAATACCATTGATACCCAGGGTCTTCACAAGCACTAATCCATAAATGGATTTGTTTACCATCAACCACAGTTTAACTTACCCTGTTTTAGTGTTTTCAAGAGATTTTTGGCTCTTTTACCTGTGCATAGCTGACACCTCAGCTATCTCACCCACAATATTATCTGGTATTCATGGTTTTTGCAGGAGAACTTGTGTGGACCTTCTCTGAGCACCAGCTCTACTGCACAAGCTTACACATGCAGTTAAAAAAAAAGTAAAGACATTTGCCTAAGTTGCTTTATTACCTTTCAAATGACTAATTACAGATCCTGGAAATATCTGAAGACTCTCCCAACCTGCACAAAACTCTCAGGTGCCAGCACTGTCCTCCCTGCTCTGGATAAACAGCTACATCAGCCTGAAACCCCTCAGTATTCTGCCCATGGTACAGAGCACCCACAGCACAGACCACTATGAAACCAAAATAATGTTACTTAAAATGAAGACACATCTGGCTTCCTTTCCAATTCAAGGGATTTCTGCACAGCCTGAAAACAATACTACAGAATGCTATTGAAAATAGCCTAGTGTATTTGGGTGTTTCCAGGAGGAACCAAAGTCAGGAAGCCATTTTATTAGCACACCCAAATAAAGAAAAGACTTTCCCTGCAATAAGAAGGTCATAGTTCAAATAATGATGAATTTTCTTCTCCTTTTTTTATAACAGGCTGCGACCACTGCACACATCTGTTGTAAAACTACAAGGAACTCGCTGGTCAGTATTGATGAACTGATGCCCTCATGGAGTGCAGCATTTTGTATCCATCATTCATACATTGGCAAGTGTGGTCTGTTTTGTTGTGGAAATGAAGTATGGGTTTAATCTTTTCCCAAGGAACATAATCAAGGTTGCCACAGTGTCTTTACAACAGCAAGAGAGAATATGTTTGAAGGTAAGGAGGAAAGTCCTGCCCTCCCAGTGCCTCCAGGAGCCACCAGCCTGGTACACGACCAAGTATTCCTGTAGCTCAGACAGGCACACTCAGATTTGGACCTGCTCAGAGTCACCCTATGTATTTCAGCGGAATAGAAAGCTCCAGGGGGAACTTCAAGCACCTGCCAATACCTAAAGGGCTCCAAAAGAGCTGGAGAGGGACATTGGACAAGGGCATGGAGTGATAGGACAAAAGGGAATGGGTTCACATGGACAGAGGGCAGGGTTAAATTAGATATTCAGAAGAAATCCTTGGCTGTGAGGGTGCTGAGGCACTGGCACAGGTTTCCCAGAGAAGCTGTGGCTGCTTCATCCCTGGAAGTATTCAAGGCCAGGTTAGATGGGGCTTGGAGCAACCTGGGCCAGGGGAAGGTATTCCTGCCCATTGCAGGGGGGGTTGGATGATCTTTAAGGTCCCTTTCAACCCAAACCACTCTATTATTCTATGATGGTACAATTTTATCCCCTGCTTCCAGATGGGACAGGCTAAATCTGGGCATCTCTACAAGAGCTGATTCCTTTCATTGCTAACGACTCACCTCCCTCCCCCCGAGGAGTGTGAGTAAACGTTGACACTCCACACACAGACACACAAAAAAAAGAATTGTGAAAACGTTCTTCAAAGGCTGATGGAATAAACATGTAAATACAAGATGGGCTGACTTCCTACTGTTCATGTTTGCTCACTGTGAACATTTGGTTCACTTGGCTTTCCTCATTATTTCAGCTGGGGAAAGTCACTATATGAATTAATAGCAGATTTCCCCGCTGAAAATAAATGTTTACCAGTATTTTTTTTCTTTCCTTTTGGCAGAGACCAGGCTTTTTTGTCTGACTGCCTCCTTTTTGGCCTGCACATCCCTGAGGTGTGTAATTAAAGTGAGGGAATTTGTGCATAGTGCTTTAGGGGCTTAATGAATAGAAAACACAGGATATTTCATTGATTTGGTGCATGTGATATTGTCAGAGTGTACATTTCCTTTGTAAATGGCAAAAAGAGAGCCATAATAATATATGTGCATTCAACCTTGTGTGTAAAAAAAATGGGAATAAAGAACAAATAAAAATAAAAGAACTGTATCTGTTTCCAAATTCTAATATAAAACACATTCAAAAGAGCAATTTAGATTAAAACAGAAAAGGCTGGAGCTTCAACATGGCTCAGAATAAACAATCAAGCTATACTTTCCTCAAGATATAATTTCACTTAGAGTAGGTGTGGAAATCTTTGAAAAATTCATTATACAAAGCCACATGTGAAAATAAGATTTGTGTTAGTAAAAGATTCTTTGGCTGCTCTTAAAAAAAATAAAAAGTACGTTAAATAGCATGTGCATACAATGTATAAATAGTTGTGCAGTGAGTAGGCATCTGAGATAAGTCTCACATGTTCTATTGACTACATCTTGGAGTAATGTTGTGTGTTGGGATAGGGGGAGATAGGGGAAGATAAATTCTCCTTTCTGGAGAGGTGTTTTTTGTGGAGCAGTAAATAATTTCATTGTGGAGCTGCCGTGATGGTCAGGTTGGTGCAAATACATTTTCTCACGACAAAAAGCAGATGGACATCCATGTCCATTTGGACCTGATGATGAGTCACAGAACAAGAATCACAGACCACAGCCACAGCCTTCCATGTGACCCAACTCAACCCAACCCCACCCAGCTCCTGCCCAATCAGGTGATTCAGTAAATGGAACATGTTTCCTGGTGTTCCCTGTCCTGTCTCCAAATGCAGCTTCATCTCGGACATCAAGGACAAAAAATACTTAATCACAGAATCATTGAAGTTGGAGAAGACCTCTAAGATGGAGTTCAGCCGTTAACCCAGCATCACTGTGTGCACTATCAAACCATGTCCTCAAGTGCCACATCCACACGTCTTAAATCCCTCCAGGAATGGTGACTCCACCACTTCACTGGGCAGCCAGTTTTCTTAATATCCAATCTAAACCTCCCCTGGCACAACTTGAGGCTGTTTCCTCTTGTCTCATCGCTTGATACCTGAGAGAAGAGACCAACCCCTACCTGGCTACAACATCATTTCAGGGAGTTGTAGAGGGTGGTAAGGTCCTCCCTGCGCCTCCTTTTCTCCAGTCTGAACCCCCCCAACTCCTTCATCTGCTTCTCATCAGACTGAAGCAGCCCACCCACACCTCCAGAGCACCGTTGAGTGGAGGAGGAGATCTCTCTAATACACCTCCTGTGCACTGTTTATGTCAGTCATGAATACCAGGGGCCTGGCCAGGAGCCTCTGCACTGCGCAAGTGCCAAAATACAAATAATCTGTGTGCAAGAAGCAAAGCAGATTCACCAATCTCCCATTCAATGGAGAGCAGTCCTAGCCTGCCTAGGACTGGAGGCCCAAGGCAAAAACTGATGCTGTGATCCTCTGCTTAACAGATGGATGGTGACACGCTGGAACAGATTATCTGGTGAGACGGTGCAATTTCCAGCACTGGAGGTCTCTGAGGTATCTTCCAGCCCTATTGCTCAATGAATTTATAATTCATCATTTCATGAGCGAGTCAAGACACTCCCTCAACTCTCAAAACAGCATGCAAAGTACAAATTGCTCTTTTTGTATCTTTTCCCCCTAAGTAGAAAGGAAAATAAGGCACAGGATGGGAATGCAGAGAGAAAGGAGGAGAGTTCGGCATCTCCCCACAGCTCTGTTCTGTCCAGGCTAAAAAGCTTTGTATGTGTTTATTCATATCCCCCCCAAAAAATGCATGTGAAAATATAATTTTTCTCTTCTTTCCTTTGACCTTTCTGATATCTTCTTCACAGCAGAAGATTAAGTTCAATTTCAAGAATCCATTGGAGAAGAAATGCATGTAGAATTGAAAAAGAAGCATTTTGTCATTAAAAGAAGACATCCCAGGGTGTGTTAGGGGATACCAGCAGAGAGAAACTGTTTTCTTGGGACCTCAGACCTCATCCTCCCTGAATTTCCAGCTCTGTCTGGCACACTTGAAAAAAGCAGTTAATTCAAAGAGTTTATTTCAGGTCAGTATTATTGTTGAATACATTTCTATAACAGGCAGGATTTGAGGGCCAGGATTATGAATTATCTGAACTTCAAGGTATTTACTCTAACTGTAAATGACCTTCCTGAACTTTTCTCCTTCTCACGCCATTAATGTCCTGGACTTCATCATTTAAAGCCAAATGTAGCATTATTTAAAGTCCAAAGCAGCACAATCCACTTGTAGAACAATATTTGCAAACTGTCAAATAAAATAAATATTTAGTTAATCCACTGACACCCCATCCTGTTATTTCCCTGATGTAGAAAGATAGAAGTAAAAGCTAAGTATATCATCCCAGCTTTCTGTGGACATTTATTTATGTCTCACAGTTGTATCCCAGCACTGTGTGTATCAGAGACATTTCAGTCTCTGCTCAGCAGATTCACAAAGTCTAATAAAAATCAAGGTAAAGTCAGTATTGGGGTTGCTGTACTGCCCCAACCATTAGTCATAGAATCAAAGAATCATCAAGGTTGGAGGAGACCCCTAAGATCATTGAGCCCAACCATTAGCCTGCCACTCTACTGTAACCCCTGAACCTTAACCATATCCTCCAGCATCAGATCCAGATGTCCCTTAAACAGTTCGAGGGATGGTGACTCCACCACTTTCCTAGGCAACCTATTCCAGTGCCTGACCACCCTAAATGTGAGAAAATCCTTGCAAGAAGTGGAGCATTTCCAAGACAAAATTTTGCATTATAAAATCAATATATTTTATGTCAATTTTGGAATTGCCTTTTTAATTTGAAAACAGCACCACTACACTCAAAGAACAGTGATGCAAGAAGTACAACACTGAACACATAGAACTGGAAAGGAGAAGCTGTGGCTGCCCCATTCCTGAAAGTGTTCAAAGCCAGGTTGGATGAGGCTTGGAGCAACCTGATCTAGTAGAAGGTGTCCCTGCCCATGGCAGGGGGTTGGAACAAGATGATCATTAAGGTTCCTTCCAACCCAAACCATCCTAGGATTCTATGAGTCTATGGATTGTATTTAATCTGCCCAACTGTAAGGGTTTCCTTGCCTGCCAGCCATGTGGCACTGTTTGTAGGACATGAGAAGAGCTTCAGGAAGGCAGATTCATCTGGCACCCCCAAGGACAGAGTTAGCAATGCTCTTCCACGGTCAGCACACACAGAAGCTTTGCCATTTATATATAATGGTTATGTGACATTCCCTGATCTTAAAATAACAAAGCATTTTAATCACTGAGACTTTGACCTTTTGGTCAAGTGGAACGTTTGCTATTTAATTTCTTTACTTTTCATACAACACATTAGATCATCCCTGTAAAGTAGCTCAGGAGACTGCTCAGCAGACAAAAGCTATTTCATGCTACAGACAACCACAAAAGGTTCAGCTCATGTCTGTGTACAGCCTTCCCTGCTGGATTCAGATGATTTCCTCATGCTTTGACCCATCTGACCCAGTTTTAGCTGTCCAGGTGGGCACACAAGTGTTTCTGCATCCTTTAGGAACTCAGCAGAAAGGAAGGAGCATGTTCATAGGATAATTCAGCCTGCCCAGGGCCTGGAACACATTTTAGAGACAGTTCTTTCTCCAGTTCCTTACTTGAAGTGGACTATTGGGCCTCTACCTGCAGAAACTTGCTGCCTTGATTACATACCTGAAGATTTGTGGGGTTTTTTAAATCTTCTTCTTCCAGCCAGGAAGATACAAATGGCACCAAGCAGTCATATTTTGAGGACCAAAAGCAGGAACAAGACCAAGTTAATAGATATCTTCAGAAGGTCATCAAGAAAATGCCTTCCTGTCAGGCATTCACCCATACCTGCCAGAGGACTGACTGAGTTCGAAACTGATTGATAGAACATGGGAGAATGGCTTTAAACTGACAGAGAGCAGGGTTAGATTGGGTATTAGGAAGAAATTCTTGGCTGTGAGGGTGGTGTGGCACTGGCACAGGTTGCCCAGAGAAGGTGTAGCTGCCCAGTCCCTGGAAGTGTTCCAGGCCAGGCTGGATGATGCTTGGAGCAACCTAGGCTAGTGGAAAATATCCCTGCCCATGACAGAGGCTTAGAATGAGATGAACTTTAAGGTCCCTTCCAACCCATTCCTTGATTCTATGAACTGCCAACAGAGTGGAGCAGGCACACCCTGACCTCCTCCATCTTCTGTGATTTCTTAAGTACGTCTAGGGAGACTAAAAGAAGGTGCAGATCCCTACTGTGTAGATGTGAAGACTCATCTCATCCCACGGAGCACAAAGCCTTTTGGGTCTCAACTCATCTCAAATCAACAACAGCCCAGTCATCTAAACAGGAACTAAACCCCACAGTGAATCTAAATGCAGTAAAGACAGATGTTAATGTTCTCCCCTTCTCTCTCTTTTTAATCAGCTCTATATAGTTTAACTCGTTACAAACTTCTACCTCATCCTTCCCTCCCCCATGGCCAGCCATGGCACCTCTGGGAAGCCGAGGGACCTGCTCCCAATGGGAAGTCTGTCCATTTACCTCACAGCCAAGAACTAAGAATGTGAAGGCAGCACGACTCAGGACTTATGAAAAAAAAACCAAGCAACACAACAACCACCGTCTCCTCCTCAACTTTCAGCCTTTCCCTCTTTACCCCCCCCTTTCCACAAGGCTCTCATTGCAAGCTGATCATGTTCCCGAATACCACAGGTCATCATCTTCCCACAGCCTCAGGAGCTGCAACCTGCTGAGGCTGCAGAGCCAGAAGGCAGCTCTTCCCCTCGTTGTGGTTTGCAGCTCATTTTTTACCATTTTCCTAAAGGGAAGAAGCACTCAGACTTGGTATTACCACCGCACACATGTTCATTTCACCGTGTCAGTGGCAGCTCTTAGTTGTGTAAGCACCAAACTTAAATCCAACACACTTCATCTTTTCCCTCCTCTGCACTTTTCAGGATGACTTGCATGGAATTGGGATGCATTTGTAGCTCCGTTTTAAAACCTGAGTACCCAGCAGAGACTGCCAAATTTCAGCCCACAGCAAATTCTTACAACAGAGCTGCAACCCTTCAAAACAGAGACTGCTAACATATGGTTGTGTCAGTGGGAGCTTCTGTAATGCAATTTATTGTTGTGTAGGCTCTTTCAAGCTACTACACATGAAAGGTAAAGGGAACATTTACTCTTCGATGGGAGTTTAATCTTAGATTTACCTCATTTGAAACAAAACCCTCATTTGCATCTCTAATACATAAGCAATCACCTGTAAAGAGTGCTTGTGAATATAGACGTTTCTTTACTGTCAGAGCCTTTGCTCCCGACTGGAGGTTTTGCCTAAGAAAAGGCAGCAGAATTCAGTCCTTTTCCAGACAGTCTGCACAAACACCCACTGATATCACTAGAAAATAGTGATAGGTAAAGGAAAGGGCTCTCATGAAGTGGAACAGATATTCACAGCTAACATGGGGCTTCTGCTAGGTTCATTGTTGCATGCATATATAATATGTAATTTAATTCCTCCATGCTTTCCCTTCTGTGCCCTTTTTATATCTGAGCGTTACAGTGTATGGTTGAGGCTTCAAACAGAAGTAATCTCCTGTTGAAGTGAAAGTGCTTGATCCTGTACAAGCAATAAAAGATAAAGCTATTCCATGCAACGGTGAAGTGTGCTCACTCCTCAGCCTCCTCACCTCCACAGCCTCAGCAAAGAGACACCCAGTGGTGTACCATCCTTTTGTGTGGACCACTCCATCTCAATTCAATTGGCATCATGAGCTCGTGGACACCACAAAGCACTTCTTCTAAAGGAGGATAGAGAGTTTGGGAGTTGAGGATGTTTAAAAGCAAGCCCCTTACTAGGTTTAGGCTGGGTCTAGCAAGATGACATGCACTGTCTTCCAGACCTAGCCAAGCATTTGTGCAGTGTCCAGCTTCAAGCCTGGCCAGAGTGCTAGGACTTCTCCTATATGAGAAGGACTGACAGACCACAACTTTCAGATTTTTTCCCTTTTTTTTCTGCTTTTGTAACTCCTGCTTATGGAGGCAGAACATTATGTAATCACTGACCAGGACATAATTCAAGACCATGACCTCAAACTCTGACCGGCCCCTGCCTCCAGCTGTATTCCTTAGTCTGAATAGAGTATGGAAGTACCTAAAATGCATCTTCCCTTTGGAAAGGGTTTGCTCTTAAGTCTTGTGCTCCTGGGGCTCCCCAGGGCAGTGTTCATGGCCCCAAGCCTGCCAGAGCTCAAGGAGTGTTTGGACAATGCTCTCAGGCACATGGAGGGATTGTTGAGTCTGTCCAGTTCAGGGCCAAGAGTTGGACTCTATGATCCTTGCAGGTCCCTTCCAACTCAGGATATTCTATGATTCTATGATTTTTGAGTGGTTCTGGTTTCTGATTGCAGAAAGCATCATGGATAAAGCCTTTTTTTTTATTTTTTCCCTCCAGGGCAATGAATTTAACTTGGAATTTCCTTTGTGCCAACACATTGGAAGTTGATTTGGATATTCCTCTATGCCTCTGAAGTGGGACATGAAGAAGCACACAGACTATAGATTACAGACTAGCAACCATGGGAAAATAAGACATTTTAAATAACTTGAAGAGATGAAGATGGTCTTGTTTCCTTCCCATCATGTGATGACTCTGAAACCTGTCACATGCCTTTAGATACCATCCATCACTGATAACTTTCACAGCTGATCCTTTTAGCTGAATTTCCTATCCCATATGTATACCAGGAATCTCCACATGGTTCCTCAGTCTCAAATATCCAGGAGACACAGCTCCAGCTTCCTTCACAGAGGGTTATTTGCAAAGGACACCAACTCTCTCTCTCCTGTAATACACATGATCTTCTCCAACCACAGTCAGGAGATATTAAAAATTGCCTTTTTTTCTAGTAGTTTACTTTACTGTCCTCTGACAGTGAGTGCCCTGGTTGCTATAAAAGTCATGCACACATGTCTTCTGCCAGCATGGTGTCATGTCTTCTGTCAGTGTGTTATTTAGTACTCAGTGTTCCTATTATCTTCAAACTGGCTCTGGATTTGTTCCAAAGATTGCAATGTTATTCATGAAAACTTTGGTGGAGGCTTTCCAGTCTGTTTGAGCAAGAGGTAGAAACAATGCAGGGTTTGGCAGGGGGAAGGCATGGAGATTCGGGTTTGGGTGGAAAGGCAGAGGGAGTTCATATCTCTGAGTGCCAATTATCAATCTGAGAGTCTGTGTTAATCTGTCTGGATAAAAGAAATTCTGCATGGTGAGGAAAATGTGAAGCACTGATACGTGGAAGGAGAGAAATTGCTCTCCTAGACAGCAATCACCAGAACTCCCAGCCAGGTTAAGTCATCTCTCTGCTTTGATTATTTACCAATTTATTACCATGTCTGCTTTTCCAAACAGACAAATAAACAGAGCAGAAACCTCAAACATATCCCTATCAGACTTCAAGAGGAGACATTAGCAAAACTTTCATAAATTATAATTTTGAGGAGCTAATTTGGCAATTTCTTTGTCTCCCCAAATCCTGTCACTGTAAATCAGTGTGAGAGCTGCCCTCTCTGGATGGCTCAGTTTTACTATTACCAGAATTATTCAAGCATATTAGCAGACTTCTAGCCAAGAATACCTTGTGGTCTGATGTAAAGTCTTGTTTTCCTTGATTAAATCTCCATTTCTTGTATTTGTCAGAACAAACAAGCAAATGAATATTTTATTAGAAAGAATATGATTTATTTTTGTTAGTTAATATATTTGCTCCATGGCAGAGCCTCAGGGGATGAATATTTTACTTCCTTGACAGCCCTTAAGGGATGACACTTATAGAGTTTGATCTCAGCCTATTCTGGCAGTGTGCAAGCAGAGGGTTTTGCAGTACAGAGCCAAATTTTCAGATGCTAAGAGAACTTTTGCTTAGGAAAAAAACCCCACATCATTTTCACCCTTCTATTTAGAGATTGTGGGTTTGGTATATGCCTCCTCGTGTCTGAATTCAAGCACTGGTTCACTCAGGACTTGCTTTCTGAACAGAGGTCATCCCAAATAAAAAATGTAGTCCCAAACCTCTCTAAACCCTGAGTGTACACACTTCAGCTGCCTGCTATCTCTGAAATCAGATCTCGATTCAAAATGCACAGCTTCTGCTTGTCTTTTCTACCCAGGAATGACACTATAAGGGAAGAGGCAGTGTATTTAACAAAGCTGTTATGCAGTTTACTGATTATTCAAGGCAAATGCTTTGAAGTAACAGCTTAGTGCAGAGTGACAGTAAACAAGATATAGAGATATACCTAGATGAGAAGAAAAATAAATGGCAATTAGAATTGATATTCTAGGTGTAGGAAATGCCAGCAAGACCTCAATCTTCAGCAATGACACTCTGCAATTTGTATTGCCACTTCCCCACAAGATGTCCAGGATGAATCACAAATGGCAGTTAGACATCACTGAACCTCCAAATGCCAGGTGAGCATTAGCCCAGCTGCTGTGCAACCAAGGGGAATGAAGAAGAAAGAAAGGAGAGCCTTATTTCAACCTCCTATGCTAATGTTCAAGGTTCTCCTGACTTGTATCAGCAGTACTGTGACCAGCAGGACCAGGGCAGTGACCATCACCCTCTACTCAGCACTGGTGTGACACCTCAAATCCTGAGGTCACATTTGGGCCCCTCATGACTAGAAACATATTGATGCACTGTAGAATGTCCAGAGAAGGGCAGTGGAGCTGAGGAAGGGTCTGGAGCACAACTCTAAAGACGAATGGCTGAGAGAGCTGGAGGGGCTCAGCCTGGAGAAAAGGAGACTCAGGGGGGACCTTCTCACTCTCTACAACTCCCTGACAGGAGGTTGTAGCCAGGTGGGAGTTGGTCTCTTCTGCTAGGTAACAAGTGATAGGACCAGAGAAAACAGCCTCAAATTGCAGCAGTGGGTGTTTAGATTGCATATTAGTGAAAATTTCTTCACAGAAAGGGTGGTCAGGCATTGGCACAGACAGCCCAGGACAGTGTTGTGGTCACCATTTCTGGAGGGATTTAAAAGAAATGTAGTTGTGGCACTTGGGGACATGGTTAGTGGTGGATTTGGCAGCACAGGGTTAATGGTTGGCCTTCATGATCTCAGAGGTCTTTTTCAACCTAAATGGTTCTATGCCCTAAGCACCTGCAACAGCATTAAAATTCAAGGCAATGACAAGCAATTCAGTCAACTCTGGACTTCCAACACGGTGAATGCAGAAGAGTTGGGAACTGTGCCCAGACAGGCCACTATAAGGATGTTTTTTAAACCCTCACTTCCCATTCCTTGCACTGGGAACCCAGGACTGGCAGTAATGGATAACATGGGGCTGAACTGTTCCTCATCATCTTGATAACATGCAGCTATGTTCATCTCAGGTAAGGGTACCTATGGGGATACCTGAGTACAGATCTAAAAGGTTTGCTCAGGACTGGCCGGAGAGTCCAGGGCAGAGCCAGAAGCAGAATCCATCAGCCTTGATGTTGAAGTAGAAGGTAAATGTGCAAGCTGGACACTTCAGTACCTCTCTTAAAGCCCATGTGGGATAGAAATCTTAACAGGAAGTATGGAGATCCCTGCAGAGTGTCCTAGGATAGGTTGCAGTTTGTAAGCTCATAAACTGAGCACAAAATGAAGAACAGTCAGTAGAAAGAACACAATTTTCTCTTTTCTAGTCTCTTTCAGCTCCTCTTACATTGCTAACAATTGCAATTGCAATTGTTGGAACAATTTCTATACATATCTTAATTTTCTGATTTCCATAGGTCTCTCTTCTTGGACCCAGGACACATTGGTTGTACTGGGGGAAATCCTTAGGTGTTGAAGCTATTGCAACTCCATTGTTTTCAGTAGAGGAGTTTGCATACAGACTCTGAAGTGTGTCTATGCAAACTATGGCATGGCCAAGGAGTTACCATCTCATAGAATCATGGAATGGACCTTAAGGATCATCTTGTTCCACCCTCTGCCATGGGCACGGACACCTTCCACTAGACCACGGTGCTCCAAGTTCCACCCAACCTGGCTTGGAACAGTTCCAGGGATGGGGCATCCACAGCTTCTCTGGGCAACCTGTGCCAGTGCTTCACCACCCTCACAGCCAAGAATTTCTTCCTAGTGTCTAATTTAACCCTGCCCTCTGTCAATTTGAAGCCATTCTTCCTTGTCCTGTCACTCCATGCCCTTGCCAAAAGTCCTTCTCCAGCCCTTTTGTAGTCTCCTACATAGAACCTCAGGCTTTTGCTGCAAGTTCATGAATATTCTTAACCCACTAAAATTCCACCTGTTTTCTTTCACTGAGAAACCCTTTCTCCTGTAAACAACCAGAAATGAATGAGGAGGAGGGCAATACAGCAAAACAATTACCTGCCTCCAGGGTGCCAACTAAACTCCTTCCTAGCACTGTCATAAGTGCCAGTCTGTAAAATACTAGTGAGTTAAGATTCACTCCAATATTAACTTCCTCCCTTATATTTCCTCCTGAGCATTCCT
>NW_008672995.1:111151-115104 GCF_000695815.1 Acanthisitta chloris
GGGTAAAGCAAAGAATTATGACTTATCATGAACACTGTACGCAGAACATTGCTCTCTTTTTTCCCTTTTGTTCCTACCTAATTCTATTTTTTAGAAAAATTATTAAAACTAATTGCATTATTTAATCCCATCACATAAAATCCTCCAGTGTTTCATTAATCAATGTAATCAAGCCAATCAAAATAGATAAAGATCTTTTAGCAGGCTTTGATGAGATTTTATCAAAATCTCAGTGCATATTGTGAAGTCTTATCCTCAGAAGCAAACTAACAGTAGAATGTGGAAGCTTTATCAAGCAGGCACTAATAAAACAGATGATGTTTGGGCCATTTTAAGAGGCTCTCCATATTAAACTAAGAACAGCAATGCTTTTGTATTATATAGAAACTATAAAAGCAAATGGAAATAGCATTCATTTTGTATCCATAGAAAGATGGATGTAAAACAATCACATTTTTTAAGTAATGAAGGAGATACATGTCTGTGAGTCAGCAGACCATAAAGCCACAGTACTGTAAGGAAAACACAGTGGGTAATGCAAGAGTTATATCAGAATAGCTTTAAGTGAAGAGCCTTATTAAAAGCACAAACCATTTCCTTTTAAATGTAGCACTCTTACTCCACATCTGAATCATAAATAAATATGAATGAATACGCTGTGTCTTTTGCAACATTCCCCCTTCAGGTCATAGCTCCCATTCTTCATGGCTTTGAGCTGACTAATCAGGAGTATCAACCATTGAAATGTTACCAAAAAACAGAAATTAAAGGAGTGTTGGTGTAACACAGCACCATAAATCCAGGAAATGTGTATAGCTGGTAGAGGCTACACTAGAAACACACACTGTTACCAGGTTAAATGAATGCTTTAATAAACATTTTAGCCTGGAGAGATACAGCTAGGATCCCACCTAATGGATTTAGTGATCATGGCATAAAATGCCATTGGTTTATCCCTGTAGCTTCTACCCCTTGCATTTAGCTTGACTTCTCAGATACAACAATTGCAGAAGTAGCTACTACTCCACAAATGCAATGAATTGCCAACACAGAAAATCCTAAACTCTTGGGGTAAACAATCACTGTTTGATCTAGATCTCTAAATTGATGCAAGGTCACTGCCCCTCAAACAATGTCCTCTCCTACCACTGGATTTCTAGCTATAGTAGCAGAGATGGTGTTAGCAGAGTCTCTTGGGCATCTCGTGGACAGAAATATCTTTTACTCACCCTGAGTCCTTCAGCTACTACAGGCCATACATGAAATTCACTGACCTACTCACCCTGAGTCCTACAGGCCATACATGAAATTCACTGACCGCATGGTAGACTAGGAATATTGTACCACACTCCAGTCTTTGTCCTGCCTTCTTGATTTTCATATGTGCCTGGGCCAGCTGTGGGGTCACCAGCACAGCTGGGATGAGGAAACACTGGGCAACACCTGGAAATTAAGTGCTATACTGCTTAGGATTTAATATCCTCAGGCAGTTACTTTCTTGGCTTAGTCCAGCCTGACTTAGAAGGTCCCCAAAAATATCACACACCAGGGAACACAGCTTGAAGCACCAAAGAAATCAGCCTGACAAGAAGCACTTATTGCCTACAAAGCAGAGAAAGATGAAAAATGAGCACTGCCTTCTCTTGCAGCTACCTCAGCACTTGTTCCAGCTGAAAACACTGGAAGTTTCACCACTTAGTTCCATTTAAAGACTCTTTAGGCCAAATCCTCCTAACCCAGCTATAGCTGTATTCTTATTCTCTCGTTTCTCTTAGGCTACAACACGGAGATAGACAACAGATAGGGCTCAATGTTGGCCATTTCCATGAATGCAGCACTTTTAGAGCTGAACAATGATCAAACCCAGAGGAAATAATGAAGGAAAAAGATCCTGGGTTTTATTTAAAGTCAGGCAACATGGCTCCACTTGATTGCTTAGAAAGCTGCTGGGCTGGATGTGCAGGTAGCAGTCCAGCAAGAGCAAACCTAATGAATGCTGTAACTTCACCTTATGTTGTGCTTCAGTTTCAATTCTGTGTTGAAAATGGTTTTCAATGGAATTAAGCTTGTCTCCCTCACAAGCAAACTTTGGGTTTCTTTCTTTCCTTTCCTTTCCAAGCACACAACAAGTACAGCTCTACTTACAACCAGGGCTGAGCAAAGGAAGATGTGTTAGCCACAGGAGTAGCTGAGCTTTCCATAGTCTGGGAAAACAGCATGGGAAGCAATGGATGAGCAGTTGTGAGCCTGATCCACCTGTCTTGGCTGTGTACTCAAAGGTGTAGTCCTGCTCTACCTCCGCTGCAAAATTGGCCCTGATACGTCTAAGACAATCACTTCCAATCAGAGCTAGAGAGTTTTAAGAGAGTTATATTCACACCCAAACTCAACTTAGTGTTACCAGACCTCGTCCTTAATCCCAATGGTGCCAAAAAGCCATTTCAGATGAGCTGAAATCAGAGAATTCTAGTTAAGGATGCACAAGGTCAAACTATTCTCAAAACGTTTTCCAACAAGTTAAAACACTGGAAATATTCTTGGGAAAATTCAGTGTAGTCCCACTGACAGGAATGGCATGCGATCAGCAGAGGCTTCTACTCACCTATTATTGCCATCTCAATCTGAGGAGGAGTTTATTCCATTAACTGATTAATTAACCAACATAGCTAGCCATGTCCTAACTACTGTCAACAGAAAGTAAAGATTTGTTTTCATCTCAATATTCAGCCATCAGAGGCACAAACCCAGGGATCTGGGAGTTGTGGAGGGTCAGAATTCTGTGAGAATTCAGCAACATTTTCTTCATTCCATTTGAATGGCCTTTATTGTGCTTTTAAGATGTTTAATTACATCAAGGGCAGGTATAAAATGTGTATTTTCTTTTCTTTTATTGCTTTTGTTTAAAATAACATTATCAGAAGGGGGAGAAATTATAGTGGGATGCTGGGATCCCAGTCATCCCAGCACATCATGCCACTGCTCTTTGGACAGCAATCACAGGAGCCCAGCAGCAAGCTGTGGGCAAGGTTCTTCCAAGCAGCAGCATCTGGCTTTCTGGCAAGTGGAACAGGATCACATTGGAGTTGCCCCTGGGTTTGTCACATGAGGAAATGGCTGATGGACTGGGTTGCTCTGTCCTTGTCTCAATTACATTTGCCTTAGATCCATGCCTTTGAGGGGACATAAATCACAGAATCACAGAATACTTGGTGTTGGAAGAGACCCACGAGGATAATCTAATCCAACTCTTGGCCCTGCACAGGACATCCCTGAGAATCACACCCTGTGCCTGAGAGCATTGCCCAAATGTTTCTTGAGCTCTGTCAGGCTTGGGGCTGTGACCACTGCCCTGGGGAGCTGTTCCAGTGCCCAAACACCTCTGGGGGAAGAGCCTTTTCCTAATATCTAACCTAAACCTCCCCTTACACAACTTCAGGCCATTCCCTTGGGTCCTGTCACTGCTTGCCAGAAGAGTCAGTGCTGCCTCTCCACTTCCCCTCTTCTCCAAGCTGAACAGACCAATGAACCAAATCTCTCTGCCAAACCCCACTGCTGGTAGCCTCCACTTGCTCATGCTTCTCCATGCATTGTGTTGCCATCAAATAAGTGCATTTCCAAATTTCCAAAGTGTCCCAAAAGCCACAGCTCCCACCCACACAGAAAGATGACCAAAAATGCTGCACCTGTGAATTTATGTAGCATGCTGAGTCTCAGGATGGTGCCTAGCAAAAACCTGCCTGATGTTTAACACAGTTGTGCTTTTATGAATATCTGATAATCAAAAGATTTTCTGATTCTTTTTCTTTTCCCAATAGCTTTGCCTGCTCTATTGGGGAAGGTAAATATCTCCTTCCTTGCACTGTCAGCAGCACAGCTGCAGGTGGTGGTGATTTCAGGAGTGCTGGGATGGATGCTGCCAGATGTCAGCACTGAGGATGCACTCGGAGCAGGGA
>NW_008672995.1:115125-116588 GCF_000695815.1 Acanthisitta chloris
CCCTCCCTCCCCACTCCCTGCTAGTGAAACAATTACAGCAGACTGGTACAATAGTGGACATTTTTGGAAAATTTAGTATAAACACAACCCAAACCTGCTCATATTAAAGCAATTAAGGAATTAAGGGATGTCACAGCATGTGGGGAGAACTAAGCTATGATTTCGTTTCTTGATAGATGGTAAGTTCACTGAAAATTTGAGTATCATGTCACTCAAAACTAGTTGTAAGTGTGGGTGAAATTTGGGAAATAAAGAAGGCTTAATTCATTTGGGTGTTCTTTGAAGGGAGGCTTTCTTTAGTTTGGTTTGATATTTTTTACTTCTTCTAAATAAAACTTGATTTTTTAAATTCTAAAATAGCTTTTTCCTAGCAAAAATAAACTAAAAAAGAGTTTTTAAAGGAATTAAATAGCCCCAAAATAAAATATTTTATGTCAGCTAAGCACAATGTCTGTGACTGATTCAAAATCACATTTCCAAGGGGTTTTAGATTACCTGTAAAATCTGGGGAAAAAAATCTGTTTTCAGTTCTGTATAGTCCACTTTTATCCTGACAGTTTTCTGCTTCAGTCACCAAAAAGAAAACATATTTTCCCCCCAGCTCCATATGTAAGGTGCTCAAAACCCCACTGAAGGATTTAGGATTAATGCACCGACCTTTCCATCAGGCAGACAACTCCTTTTTGCCTCCATTGCAGAGGAGAAAAAGTTGAAAGCTCAAGTCTAGAGCAGATGAACGGGTCGGTACTGGAAGCGTTTTCTAAAATAGATCCAGACAAGAGTCAGTTTGGGAAGAAGTTCAGGCTAAAATTTGTCTGCAGAGAAAAGGGAAATCCCAGCTATTAGCCAGGTGACCATGCAGGGACATCACAGGAGGAGGATTTTGTGAGTGAGAGCCATTTCCAGGTGGTTCAAGGCCTTTATAAGGAATTCAGTATGGAGTGTTTGCTGCCTTAAAGAGGAAAAAAAAGGGGGGAGGAATGAAAGGCAAGTATAAAAAATGCTTTTACTGTAAGAGTAAGGCAACAGATTAATTAATATACCAACTGATATTGGTGGATTTAAAAACATTCCTTTGGGACAAACAAATGGAAGTATGTGATCCATGCTGCAGTATTTGTGTTGGTTTTAACAAATTTGGAATCTAGTCTCCCCTTTCCTCTCCCAAGCCACAGACATGGGCAAAAACTGGCTCAAAGATGAGGAAATACCCAGTGCCACTTCCACAGTCACTGCTGCTGTATTCCCTGAGGAACCAACAGCCTGGCTCTTTTTCATGTCTACCTTAGGGACATCAGTGATCTTAGTGAATAAAAGGAGGAAGAAAATATTTCGGTGAAAGGAGAAAACTCCCAAGTCTCTTAAATCATGTATCCCCAGATATGCTGTATTCCAGGGCCAAGTGCTAATGCATGAGGATGCCCAGTTGCCCCTTCAGGATGCCACAGCTTTCTTAGGGAGCA
>NW_008672995.1:116617-121651 GCF_000695815.1 Acanthisitta chloris
CTCTAGCAAATTTGGGCAGATCCCACAATATTCATCCATCTTTTCAAAAGGAAGAACTTCTCAGGGTATACATTTTCAGTTCTTTGATTCCTAGTGAAGGTCTAATTAAGGCAAGAAACCAAATTAAACCCTTGAAAACTGTATGGTCTGGTATGTGTAGCAGAGTTCCCTCAAAGTTCAGGTTTACCATAGAATTATAGAATATCCTGAGATGGAAGGGACCTACAAGGATCACTGAGTCTAACTCCTGGCCCTGCACAGCACCATCCAATCATCACAAAAAAGGCAACTGTGCCTGCAATGTTTGTGAGCCTGGCTTGGAATGAGCACCTTGCACTCTTGATCTGCCTCAGATGTGCAGCCACATGAGTTTTTACACATCCTTCAGTTTAACCTGAAGGAAATTTAGCACTCTGGGACATCATGTGGAGTCCGTTTGTCTCTAAAACACATAAATGGTGCTTCATTGAGAAGTGTCATTTGAAATTTCTTCTCTGGAAGATGCTGTGAATGCTATTTCCTTGGATTTTGAAGCCTGAAAAAGGGATGTTTGTGTGTGAAAGTGGTGGAGGCACCAGAGCAGTATACCCACAAGCTCTTTTCTTGACCTTCACTTATGGGACAGTTCCTCCCTTGCACACTGGAGATAAAACATCCTTATTTCATCAGGTGTGGTGTCAATTAATTCATTAGCACTGACAAGGTGTCCAAATGTGAGATTAATTTCATAATTAATGATAATTAAAGTATTTCATAATATACTGAGTAATAACCAGTGGTTCATTCATTATGATGTTCTCTTATTGGCTCAACCATAAATGCCCAATTATTAGTCAGCCTTTTTTTCCAAATGCATAACATCCTTGTCCACATTTTTCTAAGTTCTCCAACTGCATTTTGCAGACCCATTTTGCTATTTACATTCCAGACTGACTTTTCCTTCAGGATTTTGAGTCATGCCCAGGTTTGACAAAATGGCCACATTTGAAGTAAAAATGTACAAATTTCCAAGGCTCAGTGCTACAAAAAAGCATCTTTGTGGGAGCATAAAGAGGCCTATTTCTCCCAGAAATATTTTTCCTCAAATAGAGGCCCACTTGGGCTGTAAAATTAGCTTGTCTGCCTGAGAAGCACCTTAGATTTCTATTTACTTCAGTAAATGGACTTGGATCTATGATCTCAGTATGCCCCAAAAATCTTCAGTCTTAAAAGTCTTGTATTTCATTCTAATAATTTATACATCTCTCACTGGAAAGCTTTTCTGAGTGGCAAGTGCAGGGTGAAATACAGCCAGTGGTGTTTATATTAGTTCTTTTTTTATCTAATAGGCTTTATATAATAGCTCCTGTAACAATTAATCCAAGCACAGAGGCTGAAACTATCTACAGTGCAAGAGGATAGCGTGAAAATAAAATATTTTATTTAAAAAGGTTTAAAAGTCCTTAGGTGTGTGAAAGGAGTTGACCTTCTTCCTTTTGTAGTGTTCCCTTAATAAAGAACTGCAGTGAGTTAAGGGGAATTGAGCAGTAATACTGTTATGCTATTATACTGTAATTTGCATTTCTTGATAAAGAAATTGTTGGAAAGTTGCATTTCAATGAAATATTTAAATTGCTGACATAGCCTGTGACTGTCAGTATTACACAGGCTAAGAACATACTGCAGCTCATTCCAAACTTCTCATCAGATATGAAACACGTGGATTTATGGACTCTATAGGCTAAATCACAGCAAATGCCTTAATTATGGAGCTATAGAAACTTACTCCCAGCTCCATGCTCAGGTAGGAATTCTAGAGCAGTGGTCCAAAATCCTACAGGTAGTCCAAAAGCAAAGTATGATACAAGAAAAATATGCTGGGGCTAACAGCAAAGTATTACAAGAACAAAAATGGATCTGCAGTTGCTGCTTTCCTACAGGATAAACACTGAAAATATAGAATCACAGAATCGTTAAGGTTGGAAAAGACCTCCAAGATCATTGAGTTCCAAGCTTTGACTGATCACCACCTTGTCAACTAGACCAGAGGAATAAGTGCCATGTCCAGTCATTTCTGAAACACTTCCAGGTAGAGTAACTCCTCCACCTCACTGGGCAGCCAGTCCCAGTGCTTCACAACCCTTTCCATGAGGAAATTCCTCCTGATGTCCAAACTGAATCTCTCCTGGCACAGCTTAAGGCCATTTCTTCTCATTCTGTCACTAGTTTCTTGGGAGAAGAGGCTGACCCCCACCTTGCTACAGCCACCTTTCAGGTATGTACTCTCAAAAGAAATATGGGAAAGAAACACATAGCACAGACATTCATGTCCTGGCCAATTCCATCCTCCTGCACACACACCAACACATGTGCCATCCCCAAGGACTCTCCCCACACCATCACTGCTCCATCCTCCTCCTTCCAGCCACAGGCAGGGCTGAGGAGCCAGTGTCTGCCCTTGCCCCTCTCCCACAGCATATTGCCTTTGCACCAGCCCTTGATTCCAGAGAACTGGAGCAGAAAGATTGGCCCTGGATCTCTTCCTCAAATGGACACCTGCAGCCATCCACCCTCTCACCCATCCTTGCCATAGCAAGCTGGAAATCAACTATCAGCATATTTTGTCTATTATCTTAACTGCACCTCATCCTGATGGCTCTGGATTTACACACAGGAAGAGAAGAACCCCTCAGAGTCTGAAGGATATCCTCCAGGTCACATCCATATACATCCATACATCCAAAATACTCTCTAAGCAGAATCAAGAAGCAAGAATATACTTTAGGTGGCCAAACCAAGATACCTCAGAAGGATTCTGATCTCACTAATTGGGTTGTCAGCATCTCCTGAAGTCAGACTGATCTTGCCATGTCCATCAAGATGCCACATCACCTAAATGAGGCACCAAGAAATGGACAGTGAGTACAGGAAAATATAGGGTCAGGGTTGTGTTACTTACAGTCTCCTGCATTTCAGCTGTGGATACAGAGTCACCTTGCACCAGGAAGGACCTGAAGAACTGATCATCACATATCAGAGCAGCTCAGACTGTAAATGTAGCTTTGTTTCCTAAATACAGGTGTCCAGTGTCACCTGAGATGTCCCTGGATGTCCCTGCTGGCCTCCAGCTGCTGAGCCAGGGGGGCACAGTTCTCCTGCAAGTCCTCTGCCAGACCCACCAGTGCTGTGTGGTGCCCCAGGGACTCGAGAGCCTATTGGGTGCTCCTGGCAGCCACATGCAGACAACTGATTTGAGCTGAGCTCTGTGCCACAGCAGTGTGTGGAGACAGGACATGTCTAAGAAATGGCAAAAATTCCACCCAGAAGGCATTTATTTTCCCCAGAAACCTCCCACCAAAGGACCTCATCTCACTGTTTATCAGTGAGTGCACATGACAGGAGGTTTTTCTCCTCAACAACCTGTTGATATCAGATTTACCTACATCACCAGTGTGAAAACAAACACACAAGGCAGGCACACTTCCACAGAAAATCCTACTGCATCTGGTTTACATTCCTCAGACACAGACATAAACCAGTGTGTCATTAACGTGCCCCTTACAGGGACGGCCTTTAGAGGAAGAAGTGACATCCCCTAGCACAGCTGTCTCTGGACAGGAATATGAAAGCTCCAGAAATTCCTTTCCTCCTGCCAAAAATCCCTTTGCAAGCAGCCATCTGAGTAGGCACAGGAGCTGTGGGAAGAGCAGTGCTCCAGCGAGAGATGATGAGAAGAAGGTGGGCACAGCACCATCCCGGGGGACTCGCATCCTCCCGTCCCATTAAGCCCGTGGGCAGATCAGCCAGAGCTCTGGGAGCAGGCAGGGGAGGGAGATGAAAGGCTCCTGGAAGAAATCAGGTGCAGAGGGTGGGCAGATGCTGCTAAAGAGCAAAGAGACCCGGCCAGGCTCATTTGTCTGGAAGGGAACCAGCAGGAACTTTCTTTTTATCTCCGATTGCAGATGTTAGGGTAGTTCCTAAAGGCCACAGCCAGTTTGGACCCCACAGCTCTGCCTCTCCCTGCCTGTACAGGCAAGGAAATTGCATCGATATATTTTTCCACAGGTAGAAAATCTCCCTCTGTGATGGTCGTGGACCTGCTAACTCCTTTCTGCCTTCAGAACCCAATCTGTCTCTACCTCTCCCAGGCAAAACCCAGCTGGGTGATGCTTGGGCTGTTTGTCCAACAACCAGCTGGACACAGCCAGGTGTTTCTGGGCCAAACCATGGCTCTGCCAGAGCCAACCCTGCCTGTCTGCACCGGCCACTGCCTGGCTCTGCTGGAGGATTAGCCATGCTCCACCTGGTCTGCCTGGGATTTAGTGGGGCACCCCCTTGCCAGGCAGGGTGAGAGGACACAGCCCCGTCTGTCTGTCTGCCTGGGGATTAGCCTGGCCCCACCTGGGCTGCCCACAGCTCTGCTCACCAGGGTGGACCCAGCCTGAGCAGCTCCCTCGTGCATGGGCTGGTGGGCCACAGCTGTTTGTCCTTCTGTCTGTCTGGGAGAGATGGATGGACACTACTCTGCCCATCTAACCACCACATCTTGCCGTCTGTCTGAGAATGCTGGATGGGCACTGCTTTGCCCATTCATCCACCACGTCTGTCTGTCTGGGAGGGCAGTCACACACTGCCCTGTCTGTCTGTGAGGGGATGCTGGACACGGTCCTGTCCATCTGTCTATCCTCCTATGAGGGCACACTGGGCACAGACCTGTCCGTCTGTGAGGGATGTTGGGCACAACTGTGTCTGTCTGTCTGTCTTTGAGGAGATGCTGGGCACAGCCCCGTCCATCTGTGAAGGGATGCTGGGCACAACCCCGTCCATCTGTCTATCTGTGAGGGGATGCTGGGCACAGCCCTGTCAGTCTGTCTGTCCATCTGTGAGAGGATGCTGGGCACAGTCCTGTCTGTCTGCGAGGAGATGCTGGCCAGGGCCCTGTCCGTCTGCCCGTCTGTGGAGGGACCCTGTGCACAGCCCTGTCCGTCTGTCTGTCCGGGGGAGATGTGGGCACTGTTTGCCGTGCCCACTTCGGGGCCTCCCGACCTCCCTCCC
>NW_008672996.1:0-30732 GCF_000695815.1 Acanthisitta chloris
TTTGCGGGGCTGGGAGTGTGTGTCCTCTCTCTTTTGAGGGACCGAGCATCCCCGAGAAACCTCTGCTCCTTCTCCTTTGCTGGGCTGAAAAATGTCTCTCCCCTCTCCTTTGCGGGGCTGGGAAGCGTCTCTCCTCTCGCCTTTGCGGGGTTAAGAATCGTCTCTTCCCTGTCCTTTGCGGGACTGAGAAATGTCTCTTCTCCCCTCGCCTTTGCGGGCTGGAGGAGCTGCTCCGCCGCCACCTCCACGGCACCTGGGGGGGCTGAGGGACCCCCCGGGGCTGAGCATCTCCGGAAAGTGTCTGTCCCCTCGACTTTGGGGGGCTGAGCATCCCTGAGAATCGTCTCTCCCCTCTCTTTTGGGGGGCTGAGCATCCCTGAGAAGTGTCTGTCCCCTCTCCCTGGGCAGCGAGGGCTGTAGAGCAGAGAGGGTGGATGAGGTCCTCCTGCCCGGCATCATCTGTGCCCGTTTGTAGTTTTAGATTTAAAGCAACCCCCCGTAAACCTGTGTGGTTGCGGTGGTTGTGCGCGCTCTGGTGTGTGCTCCTTGAACCCGCAGGAGCAGAGGTAATAATCCTCGTTACCTAAGGCTGTACCCTGGCCTGGGTGCGGCTTCACTGCGTGGAGACAGCTGTTCCCCAGCTGAGAGAAGTGATGCCATGCTCCTGGAGGGTATGCACTGCTGGCAGCCAGCCCAGGGCAAGTGCCAGGAGTGCTGATGCTCAGAGACACACACTCCCATCCAAGTTCATCACGTCTGGCACCTCAGTTGCCATCTTCCCCTAAATTCTCTGGGATAGCCAGTTTCTTGGAAAGAAACTGCTTTCTTGACGGGGCATGTATCAACCCTGGCAGTGTTCACAGCCAGGTTGGCTGAGCCTTGAGCAACCTGCTCTGGTGGGAGGTGTCCCTGCCCAGGGCAGGGGGTTGGCACTGCATCATCTCTAAGCTCCATTCCAACCCCTAAAATTCTATGATTCTATTTTCTATGTGTGTGTGAAAACACTCTCTCTGAAGCTCGTGGTGGTGGGTGAGGAAGAGTGTTTTTAAGTTGGTTTAAATCTTGTTCCAAGGAGGAGGGGCAGCCAAGCCAATGAAACTGTTGTAAGGAGGAAAAGTGAAGTGACTCATAGCACAGCCAGTGGCCATGCAGTACACATCGGTGTGTGACTGAGGAAAGTAGGTTTTGTCAAATTTCATCTTGCTCTTTGAGGTTTTCAGGCAAACCTTGTTTATGTGCCTCAGTGCGTGCAAGATCCTTGGTGCCTGGCTGAAAAAAACCACCTATTAAAATAGCATCAGTTAAATGCCTTTTAAGTAAGATGTTGGAAAGCTTTTGTGTGAGAATGAATCTGCTTGAAGTGCTTTCTGGGGCTGTGAATGCTATTAGGATAATCTTTAAGGGTAGAAGATGCAGCTTTTACAGAAAAAAGGCTTTTGGATAGCAGGAGGTCACACTGGCCTAAGGGAGCAATCCAGATGGCCTAGTGAGATAGTATTGTTTGGATGACTTGCCTTCACCTGTGATTAACCTCAATTTACATTCTTTTATTCTTAGATGTTAATCATTATTTTTGAGTGTCAGCAAATGTTGCAAGGAGAGGTGACTCAAAATGTTTTGGGGAAAAGTATGGGGAAGTATCTGGTGACATACTAGTGATGGTTAATTGCAAGAGCTCTTCTGTTGCCTAAGGGAGGAAATAATGACTTATCTTGAGAGTTGCCATTATTTTAGCGTGAAATACTTTCGAGAGTTACATGGCATTAACTATATTCAATATTATATTCATGCCCGATTATAGTAAACATAAATACTACATAAAATATGATGCATATAAAAGAAAAGGCAATGACAAACTGGAATGTGTTCTGAGAAGACTGCTAAATTGGGTTTGCTGCAGGAGAGTGGAGCTCAATCTGCCCAGGTGGTCCTGTTATCTCAATTTGGCCTTGCTTTGCCTGTGAATGCTTGATGTGCTCAGAATCTCTGCATGGGGAGAATCCCTGGAAGGCAGTTTTGTTGTGGAATGTCTCCTGTTCCTCGGCTCACAGGTCTGTCTTGGTTAGAAGCCTGACGGACAGGCTGATAAGTCTGCCAGCCAGTTCCAAGCAGCACCTATAAGAGCACCTGAAGATGTTGTTGAACCTGACCTTTCCCTGCCAAAATCATGTTAACAGTGAAAAGTGTTAAATACATAGCTGCTTGCTGGGTGCTAAAACTTCCTGGGATGTTGAATCGGGCGCAAAGGTGTCTTGAGAAGGGTTTTCTGGCTATGTTGAGTCACAGAATGTTGCAGGCTCTGATGCCTGAGACCTTTATCAGCACAATGATTGACTTAAGAGCTTCCTTAGGCTTCCAGCCCTGGATCTTCCAGGCAATCTCCCTTGTCTCTTTGAAGCAGGGTGGGCTGCAGAGTGATCAGCCAGGATGGTGCTGCTGTTTCCTTTGTTGTCTCCTCTTTGATGGGCCAGATCGCAGGAGCTGGCTGCAAAGAGGTGGTGGGTTGTGCACCACAGCTGAATACCAAGTTGCTCTCTGGTTTTGCCTGATTATATCCCACATGTTGGCTCATGAGAGGACACAGTGGTTTGTTTACTGCACAGCGTGTATTATCAGGTAACAATATGTGCTTTCTTAAAGCTAATCTGCTCTGAGAGTCCAGGTCTGTCCATAGTCCAGGGACTAAGTGGATGGAGAGTCTGCAGTTTGCTGTGGTACATCTGCTGGTCTGTCATCATGCCAGATGAAACAAGGCCCATCAGAATGGGTCAGTGGTGTTAGCTGTTGTGTAGGCTGTGGGATGGAGCAAGTTGAGGATGACAGAGGATTTTTTTTCCTGCCAACAAAAACAAATCAGTTTTCAGCTTGATTCAGGAGGGCAGAACCTTGTTCCCAGTGCTGCAAGCATGGTCCAAGAAAAGGGAGGGGAAAGCTCCTTTTAGGAACAAAGTGTTTTTGTACTTGGGCTATCTGACATTCCTGACAAGGGACATCAGTTGGGGCACAATAGCTTTTTCTCTGTGCTGAGCTGCCTCAGCAAGGCACATGCTTCTCAGCAAAGTGCAGCATGTACAGATGAGGATGTCCTTCTGTTGGGTTCATTTGACACTTCAGTACTGCACTGGGCACTACCAGCTTTATACAGAGTATAGAAGTCTATTTTTTCCTACAAGATTATACTTTTTCCTGTGTGGTGAGGAAAAAGAGCAGAAAATCATGACCAGTTGTGCTCAAACCAGAGGAATACAGTATGGCAGGCAGACTGCTTCCCCATCTCGTGGGGATTCCTAAAAGGACATTAACTTGCTCCTGAATTGCCTTACCAAATTCAGCAAACTTAGGAAACTGCACCTTTCTGCCTGTGGCTTCCCTTTCGGTGTTAATAGAAGGATGTCTGGCACTACGTTAGTATGGTTTTTAAACGTGTTGGATTATTGCTGCAAAAGCATCTCCAGCAGCTGTTTGCCCCTGGGAGGAGCTGCACTGGGCTAGTCATGTGCCTTGGTGATGCTTGTGAAATCCCTCACTGCAGAAATCTTTGCTGCTGCTGCAATTCTCTTGCAATCCTCACAGCAGCTGCATTTCTCCCTGGTTGCTTTTCAGCATTATCAGATAGCCACAAATTTAAAACCGAGCGCATATTTATCTCTCCGTCTCATTTTTCCCTCTGTCTTAATCCACTGCCTCTTTTAATGAGCTCTAAATGTGATTTGAGTCTGAGGAGGCCCCTGCAAGGATGATGCCATTCAAGCTGCTTTGCTAAGCAGAGATGTCCAACCTTTCAGAAAGACATTTGTCTTTCATTAAGGCTCACAGAGCAGCCACAATCACAGAGCAACCTATTTCTCTGTTTCCATCAGTTTGTAGATCTGGAGAACTGGTTTAGGCTCTGTGTCTATACATTTGGCAGTAGTGATGATCTCTGCTTGACAGATTGCAGCTCACCTTGTTAAGGATGGATTCCAGTGCTTGGGGGATTTTTTCAGTTTGATGGATTCTTTTTGGAGTGTGCCTAGCTGCCTGAGGCACTAGAGTTGTCAGCAACACTTTGTACAGTCTGCCCTGCTTGCTCTTTCTAATGGAAAAGAGCATTTTTGTGCTTCACAATGCTTGTAAAATACTCAGAAACAAGAAAGCCTGAGGGAAGTGAAGTTATTAGGTCACATCTGCGTCAGGAAACGACCAACCTGTCTATTAACTACCATCACATTATTGTGTTTTTCTGGACTAATGGTTTGTTGATGAGTGGAAACACTTAGAATGTACTCACCCCTCAGTCTCTCGAGGCTCTTTGTGGGGGTTGTAGTTAGCAGAGAGCACTTCTTGGGTGGTTGGGTTTGCTGGCTGTGATGCATAACAGCCGGTTGCAGTAGGAGGTGTTTTCACCTCCTCTAACTGATCCATTGGGGTTTAATAGTGGCCCCTTGTAACAGAAGTAATTTCTGCTGGTTTATTATGCTGCCCTGCAGGGAATGTGCTTGTGCTAGACAAGACTGTGACTGAGACTGGATGTGGCACTTAGTGCCATGGTCTAGTAAGCACGGTGGGGTTGGACTTGATGATCTTGGAGGTCTTTTCCAGCCAGGTTGATTCTATGATCACATAGTAATGAAGAGGTTAAGTCCAAAGTACTTGTGTTACAGTTGACATTAGCAATATGAATAGACCTAAACTTGAGAATAATATACCTGTGGGAGGAGAAAAAATAAAAAAAAGGACCTTTCAGTGCCTGCGGTCAAACCGGAGAGTGTGGCTGTGCAGGGTAGGTGGGATGGACTGTTATGTCCTGTCCCAGCTATGCCAGGCTGCAGCTTTTCACCATAAATCATCATCAGGATTGCATGTGGTGCTGGGTGTAAGGGTGGGGAAGGGAAAAGGAGATAAACAGGTGAATCACTGTGGAGTTCGACTGTTTCTTCTGTAAGTCACCGGCCTCTGAAGCAAGCTTTGCTGACTAATGGCATTGCACAGTGTCAGTGAAGGCCTCCGTCTGTGTAATTGGGATCCTTCAAGGACTGCTGGCAGGGGAGAATAGGAGAGCTCTGAAGTGCTGAAAGAGCTCTGGAGCCCTGAAAGCTGCCAGCTCGGATGGTAATGAGAAGCATATCTTGGAGACATGCCCGATGAGAATGACTCACTCTTGTTTACAGGGCTCAGACTGTTGGAATAGTGTTGTAGCAAACTTGCTGCAGGATCTTGAAGTAAAGCCCTGGGCTGCATGAGCCTAGACACCAGCCCTTTGCAGGCCTATTTGTATGCTTACCATAGGTATAAAAATCCAGGCTCCTTGCACAGAATTAAGTGGGGCAGAGCTGAGGGTTACCCTCTGCTGTGGTTGCATCACTAATTAACTCAGCAGCTTTCAGGTCAGCAGCTCTAATATGAAATGGCTCTCAATTTCACAGCATGTGCACACCAGGATTCCTGATGCTGTTGATAAGCAAGTGCTGTTAAAAAAAAAATAACAGCAGCTGTGCTCAGAGTTTGCCTTGAAGGAACAGTTTGTGAAGCTGGTGTAAAAGAAGCTGCTTGGCTTCTCTGCTCCTGGTGCCCTTGGTGTTCTCTGTAAAGCTGAGCCCTTTGGTTAGCTGTTGGAAGGATTTGCTATACAGCTGATGTGTGCAGAAGGATTTGGTCCTTGAAGGCAGTGACAAGGATGACCTATGAGAACCAGGAGATGCATGGGAAGTCAGAGAGGCTCACTTGCCCTCACTTGGGAGTGATTGCTCCTCTCAGATAGTGATGGTGTCCTCTCATCACACATAACAACCCCATAATTATTATGCAGATTTTGCTGTGTTAAACAACTAGCCTTGTGTGGGAGGTGCTACGAAGTCTTTCTGTTGTTATTGAGGTTTGGAGAGACTCCAAGGAGGAGAGCTCACCTCAACTAGCATGTAAGCCTTGACAGGCTGAGGGAGTTGGGGCTGTTGAGCCTGGAGAAGAGAAGGTTGTGTGGAGACCTCAGAGCACCTTCCAGGAGCTGAAGGGGCTCCAGGGAAGCTGCAGAGGGATCTGTGTTAGGAGCTGCAGGGACAGGACAAGGGGCAATGGGCACAAATTGAAGGAGGGAAATTGAGGTTAGATGTTAGGCAGAAGTTTCCCCTGTGAGGGTGGTGAGACCCTGTCCCAGGTTGCCCAGGGAGGCTGTGGCTGCCCCAAGCCTGGCAGTGTTCACAGCCAGGTTGGCTGAGCCTTGAGCAACCTGCTCTGGTGGGAGGTGTCCCTGCCCAGGGGCTGCATCATCTCTAAGGTCCATTCCAACCCCTATGATTCTATGTTTCTCTGATTGAGGCATCCAAGCTACTTTTCTTGTGAGCAGTTGGAACACTAAAATCTCAAGCTCAGACTTGTGGTGATGTTTGTAGTTCTGTGTTCATGCTGCTTTCTACCTCCACATTTTTAGCTCAGTGGGTAGCCCCAGCTGCAGAGCTGTTCAGTCTGTTCAGGACCTGGGTGTTCTTTACTCATTCCCCAAAGCTGCTTCAGTAATCCCTACTGGAAACCTAGGTCTGCACCAAGGTTCTTGAGACAGGAGTAGGAGCTTCTGTCAAAGTTTGTTAGAGAAGTTCCCATTGAGGCCCAAGGTGCAGAAAGGACCTCCTTGCTCTCTGGACTCCTTCTCAGAGAGGAGTTTGGGTGCAGCTGGATTCAGTCTCAGCCCCACACTTTGCCAATGGTTTGTGTCTAAAGGATTATACAGGTGTAACTGAACCTTTGGACAACTTTGTCCCGCAGGGATTAATGATGGTAAAGCAGATGGAGTTATATAAATAGATGTGATTTATTATGAGAACGATGAGACAAAAAGGGTTTAATCATAGTTATTTACTCCACAGTATAGGAGCTCTAACAACTATTAATACAGTGCACTCCAAAGCAAATTAAAGCAATTGTATTAAAGCAGCAAAACCAATTACTGAGTAGAGATTGATGTTACTCCCCCAGACCAATGACTGTGGGCAAATCGCTTTGGCTCAGCCCCGAGGAGTAACCTTGAAGAGAGTCCCACTCCTGGGAGAAATCCTCACACATACACTCCAAGGAGAAATATGTTAGAAGACCCTTATAATTTGGGACTGGGCTGTTATAGCCTAAAGTGACTGAGTGTCAGTCAGGTGTCTCCAGGCTGTTTCAGCTCAGCAGCTTTGGATAAGTTATCAGTAGTATCATTTGTTCTTTACCAGGTTTATCATATCTTCATCTCACTCTCAGGATGTTTAACTTTGGGATTGATGGGTCAGAATGGTTTCAGCATTATCCAACACCAAAAGCAGCATGATGTCCTTGCTCCATTCACTACTGAGAGCTTTGCAAATAAAATCATAGAATCACAGAATTTTAGGTGTGAGAATGGAGCTTAGAGATGATCCAGCCCTAACCCCTGCCCTGGGCAGGGACACCTCCCACCAGAGCAGGTTGCTCAAGGCTCTGCCAACCTGGCTGTGAACACTGCCAGGGTTGGGGCAGCCACAGCCTCCCTGGGCAACCTGTTCTAATAAGTCATTGTTCAGGCTGTTTTACCCCATTCCAAGGCAGAGCATCCTGCTACACCTGCTCAGGAGAAGCCACACAGATATGTGTCAGTGTTACTGGTAAGTGATAGATCCAAAAGATCTGCCACTCTGCTTTTTGCTCCTTTCCTGAGAAGAATGGAGGCTATGACTTAGAACTGTTCCATGCTTTTTGATCTCTAATGCACAAGCACATTCTTTTCCTCTCTGTGGGATGGATCAGCTCCCATCATGGTAGGTCTTTCTTTGTAGCATAAACTTGTCCTTTAGCACAGGAAACAGCTGAAACAGCAATGGATGGTGCATCTCTCTAGTTAGCAGGAAGGAAGGGGAATTACTCACACTGTTGCATGTGGTGTCTCTTTTGTTTTCCAACTTGGATATAAACAAGCTTTTCACTTGATCATAGTTCAGATCTAGCTCTGATGGTAGTGCCTTTAATTCAGATGCCTGAGAATAAGGGGGAGAATTAGATGTTAAATTGGAGGTAAGTAAAAATGACTTGCTGGAACATGCATAGTTTCTGGAAGTATGATGGATTGAGGGAAGAAAAAGCTGACGTAGAGGACTTCAGACTTGTTTGCTGTAGCATTTGGTAGACGTGGGACCTTATGAATGCCCAATGGCTCCTGGCCAAGATGTGGAACTGGTCTTATCCTTGCCTGTTTTCTTAAGCATGCTTAAATCCCCTGGGAGAATAGACATGGAAAGTCAAACTGCCTCAGCTACTGACTTGTGGAGCACAAGTCAGCTGTCCCCTGGAACCCTCTGTGCAACCTTTGTACAAGATGCCACGCTGGTGTCAAGCTTGTGGCAGTGCTCCCATCTCCTGGGAAGGCATGGGCAGAGGGCAAAGGGAACTATCCTCTCCAGTATCTCTCTCTGCCACTGTTCCCTCCACCACCCAGGTGGGCTGCAGCACTTTCTGGAGTTAGATGAACCTAGAGAGCAAAGGTCATGCTGTGTAGGAAGAAGAAATGTACTTGTCTGAATAGGGTTGATAAATGCATCTATCTGAGCAGTAGAGACTCACTTGGGTTACATGACCCTGTAATTTCTGTCCACTGCCTCCTTTGCATAGCAAAATGCCAAAAGATACAGCAGCCCAGGAGGGTGTTGCAAGCTTCTGAGCATTACAAAGGCATGTCTCAATAACCTGTGTCCTCATGGCTTATGCTGAGGCTTGAGCTTTTTGACCCTGTCTAGCTTGAACTCATAACTGCACGATTTCTGGAGCAAGAACTTTATGAAGAGAGTGTTGGATGCTCTTTCTGAGCACCAAATAGCAACTCACAAGTCCTACCAGGAACTCTGCTCTGTGTGGGTCTCCTCTCTCCATGGGTCTGTGGTTCCTTACCAGGAGCTGCTCCATCAGGAGCTTCCCATGGGTTCACAGCGTCCTTTGGGCATCCACCTGCTCCATGTGGGTCTCCTCCGTGGGCTGTAGGTGGATCTTTGTACCCTGTTAACCTCCATGTGCTGTAGGGACACAGCTGCTGCACCACAGGCTGCAGGAGATCCTTAGCTCCTGTACAACCTCCTTTCCCTCCTTCTCCACTGACCTTGGTGTCTGCAGAGCTGTTCCTCTCATATAGTCTCACTCCTCTCTCTCTGGCCACAATTGTGTGCAATAACTTTTATTTCCTTCTTAACTATGTTATCCCAGAGGTGTCACTACCATCGCTGATTGGTTTGGCCTTGGGCAATAGTGGGTCCATCCTGGAGTCACTGGCATTGGTCCTGTTGGACCTAGGGGAAGCTTCTAACTGGAACCACCCCTCTAGTCCCCACACTGCCAAAACTTGGCCATACTGCTTAGTCTGTTGAGGTTTCAGTAGGTTAATGTTCTGATCTTCTGATACGAGCTCATTTCTGCCAGGTCACCTGTCTCTCTTGAAAATGCCTATTATAACAGTATTCCTAGAAATAGTATGAAGTCTTGTGGAGGAGGAATTCATGTGCATAATGAGGAGCCACAGTCAGCCCTCATTGGCTGAGCTTTCCATCCCTAGGGAAAGGAAGGATCCAGGCCAGAGGAGCTACTCTGACATCACAAGCTTTAGGGTGGAAAAGGGGTTGTAATTGTTAACCCAGTAAAAACAAAGCCTATAAAAGCATTCTGTGAACTGAGTCAAATGAAGGTCAACAAAGGCTTTTGTTCTGAGAACAGGTTAAACTGGCTCCAGTCCCATGAGGGCTGGGATTGAGAGGAAATGTCTTGACTCTGTTGTGGTTCTGACAGGGAGCAGAGCAGCTGGGAAGCTTTGACACTCATTGCACTGCAGAGCTTACTTCATCACCTATTTCCATCTCATTCTCTCAGCCTCCCCACTGGAGAAGAGCCGGTTAACCCCAGTGAGCTGGAAGCCCTTCCCAAGGCCAGGAAAAGGGACTCTCTGCAGCTGTACCCTAGAGCTGCTGATTCAACCTCCTTCTCTACTGCTCAGAGCACTAAAATGAGAGCTGAGAGAGCTGGGGCTATTCAGCCTGGAGATGACAAGTCTTCAGGGAGACCTTATAGCACCTTCCAGGGGCTTCTAAGAAAGTAGAAGAGGACATGTAGTGATAGAACAGGGGAAATGGCTTTAAGTTGAAGGAGAGTAGGTTTAGATGAGGTTAGGAAGAAATTCTTACTGTGAGGTGGTGAAGAACTGATTCAGATTACCTAGAGAAGTTGTGGACTTCCCATCCCTGGAGGTGTTCAGGACCAGGCTGGATGGAGCTCTGAGCAACGTGGTCTACTAGAAGGTGTCCCTGCCCATAGCAGGGGGGTTTGAACTGGATGATCTTTAAGGTCCCTTCCAACCCAAACCATTCTGTGATTGTATGAAAATGCCAAGACATGAGTAATTGCAGAGTCAAGGGAAATTTCAGGTTTGTTCAGCTTGGAAAAATCTTGGGTGCAATCCTTGAATTTAAATTTAAGTGAAACTGTTTTGGTTTTTAGTGGAATTAGCTGTGTGCAGATCTCAGTTTGACTTAACCCAGTTAGGACATTTTTTCTGCTTCAGCTGAAGCCTTGAGCAACTTGCTCTGGTGGGAGGTGTCCCTGCCCAGGGCAGGAGGTTGGGGCTGGGTGATCTCTATGGTCCATTCCAACCCCTAAAATTCAATGATTCTATAACTAGCGCTCAGTTGGTTTGGGGTTTTTAAGTACTATTGAATACTCTGAGTTTGTGTTTCCTCATGGGAACTGTGTGTGGGTTTGGGGGTTGTGGACACAACTAAGATAGATGTGTGATAATTACCTGGTGAAGATACTCTCTGAAAATCACAACCCATTTTTGATTAACTGTTGCTTTTTGAGGTTGCTGCTTCTTATTTTTACTTTTTTTTTCTGAAGTGAATACTGCATTGGTGAAGTCCTTGTTCTCTTTCTGTTCAACAGTGGGCGACTCTACGGATAGAAAAGGGTGTCAAAAAGCCACAGCTGCAGATGCCAAAGACTCCTACTGCTAATGGTGAGAGCTTGGGGTAAAGTCAAATTGCAAAGACTAATGTTCTAAAGCAGGAGAACTGTGTCCTTTTCAAATAAAGTAGATGCAGGGATGAAAGGACTGGAAGAGAGGTGGGTGGTTACACACTAACTGGTTGTCACAGTTTAACCCCAGCAGCCACCAAGCTCCACACAGCCACTCATTCCCACACCAGCAGGATGGGGGAGAGAATCAGAAGGATAAAAGCTAGAGAACTCATGTATTTAAGATAATGATAGGGAAAGGAAAAGCCACACACACAAGCAAAGCAAAACAAGGGATTAATTCCCTGCTCCCCATGGGCAGGAGGTGTTCAGCACCTCCAGGAGAGCAGGGACACATCACATGGAATGGTTCATCCCACCTTCCTCCTTCTTCCTCACATTTTATATCCTGAGCATGATGTCCTATGGTATGGAATATCCCTTTGGTCAGGTTGGGTCACCTGTCCCAGTTGTGTCTCCTCCCAATCTCCCATGCACCTCCAACTTCCTCACCAGTATGGAAAGCAGCAAAGGCCTTGGGTCTGTGTGAGCTCTGCTCAGCAATAACAAACACATCTCCATACATCCATATTTCCCAGCCAGGTTGGCTGAAGCCTTGAGCAACCTGGTGTGGTGGGAAGTGTCCCTGCCCAGGGCAGGGGGTTGGGACTAGATGATCTATAGGCTCCATCCCAACCCCTAAAACTCTGTGATTCTCTATTATCAACCCTGTGTTCAGCACTGATCCAAAACACAGCCCCACAATAGCCACTGTGGAGAAAATTACTTCCACCCCAGCCAAACCAGCACACTGCTAAATCTAATTGTTTTGCAATGCTCCTGGCACACAGACTGTTCCTGCAGACTGGAATGCTTCTTTTACTGCCTTGTGCTGAATGGGTGAAAAATCAGGGGATGAGGAAATGAAGGGTATGAAATAACATTAAGTTTAACAACACAAAGTAGAGCTTAAGATAGAAAGTGTCTTCATTTGATGGAAATTTTCAAGTTTGGATATGAAGCTGATTTGTATCTTGCAATCTGCCTTTAGGTTGCTGCTTGCAGGGTTGCTGGCCAGTTCTCTCAGTCCCAGCATCACACTTAGATGTTCTCTGAGGAGATCTGAATGTTTATGGGACAGCATTTTTCTTTCTTTCCAAGCTCAGTGCTATCTCTGTGGTAGGACCTGCCACATGGAGTCATCTGCTGTTGACCTTTTGCTCTCTGCAGTTCATATCAGTGGTTGCCAGATTTGCCAGTTCTTACCCTCATTATCTGTAGAAAGGCAGCTAAAGAGTTGCTTCATATTTCTTCCTTTAGCCTAATTTTGAAATTAGTTCTTTGCTTCTCTCTTAACCCCTACTGTGTGCTGTGATGGGCTGTAGTAGGTCAGAGGGAAGACTTTGGAGCTGTGGGAGCCCAGGAAACAGGAGAAAGCTGAACCAGGCACTGCAGTCAGTGTTTGGTTTGCTCCTGGTTCCTGACTGCCTCAGGATTGCTGTTCATTTGCTCCTTTTGGACAGCATTTTGCAGCAGTGTCAGTGTTTTCTGGGTGTTCCCTCCTTAGGCAGCACAGCTGGAAACAGGTCAGTTAGTAGCCCAGTCAGTTGGTACCTGATTCTATGACTTAGCTCATGCAAACATGATCCAGTTGTGGGGAGTGAATTGCTGAACTGGTTGTGTGTGTTTCACCTCCAAAGGACTATTTTTATCACTCCTGTAAACACTGGTATCACACTATCTGCAGGCCAGGCATGAAATAGGCTTGGATGGTAGCAGATCCAACTGTCAGCACCTGTAATAACAAACCAAAGCAGCTCTTAAAACAGGCTAAAACTTGGTTTGTTTCATTGCTGGCTTTAAAGTGGCTGAGAAAAAGCACATCCTGTATGTCTCACCAGTGTCCTGAAAGTGTTTTTGGGGACAGGCAAGGTTATCAGTCCTTTGAGATAATGGCAGTGCCCTGTTATCTGCCCCTGTGATGCAGCAAGATATCCTTTTCCTTCCTATAGGGCTGATAGTGTCTCACCACATCATGGGGCAGTGAGAGGCCTGAGATCCCACTGTGCTGCTGCAGCTGCAAAGTAGCAGCTTTTGTCTTCCTGGTCATCTGATCATTCTCACACTTGGTTGTTTGTTCTCTAGAAAAGAAAGGTAAAGAGAGAGAGGTCCTGGCTACTACATCATTGTGTGAGCTCCTTCTAGGAAGCTACAAGTACGTATTTGCCCTGTGTGTCACTGAGGGGTGTGTAGTGTTAATATATGGCTCAGAACCTGGACCAAACTGAGTGTACTCCACTGTCTGGAGGAGTATTAGTGATAGCAAAAATGCATCAGATAGATATTTGCATTCAGGCTGTGTTCAAGTGTTCTTAAGGATGGGGATACACAATTGCAGTGGTGGCCTGAAACATATTTTTTAATGTCCTTTTTATATCTGAAATCAAAAGTTCAAACCTTTCCCCACTGTAGGTGGCTCTTTCTGCAGGATGCTGCAGTCTTAACTGTTCCTTACTTGAGAAAGTATGGGAAGCAGGGGAAGCATGAAGTTTTTGTGGCCAAACTGAGCTCTTTGTATTGCACTGGGGAGCTTTTTTGAGCATAGAAGTAACTGACTTGTGATTAAGAGTCTGAGCTTCTGTATGTGGATGAAAATACTTGAGGGCCAGGGCAGGTATAGGTCGAACAGTGCATTACAGAAGTTGTCATCCCCTGAGGGGACAGAACATGAGCAGACACAGAGGCCCAATGGCATTGCACAATATTTACCAAGGGAGGAGAAATTCTGCTGATAATGAATTACAGAGTAGCTGATTCAAAGAGGGTAAAGGTAAGTGTTTATGTGCGTGTGAATATATAAGTGTGAAGTGCTGAAAGGAAGTATGGATCACCTTTTCCGTCTTTCCTGACCATCCAGTCCTCAGTAGGAGGTGGGTTAGGTTAGGAGGGAGCATTGCAAATGCATGTGTAAGGGCATCATGTTGCCAGTCAGAGCAAAAATGGTCTTTTTCTAAGGCAATAAAACCCCTTAAAATTGTATCCCTCAATAAAACAAGAAGACAAAAAGACAAGTGAGCATGACTAAGGAGGCACCACCTGTGTCTGCAGTACCAAACCCAGAGCATGTCACATCTCTTGGCAGAAATGGCACCCAGTGCCTCTGAACTGGAGGTGAGATGAGGAATAAGCCCAAGTGAAATGTTTGCTGGTGTAGTTGGTGTGTGAGGAATTACCTGCTGCTGTCACCTGAAGGTCCCCCTGTGTTAGAGGGCAGTGTGTCTGTGCTGGACCCAGTGGTAGCTCTTGGCCAAGCAGGTACTTGGAGGCTGCATGTTTATCTCATTGCAGCTGAATAACCAACTCTCAGCTCTTGGTGTGGGTGTTGGCTGTGCTTTCAAGTTGGTGGGTTTTAAAAGAGACAAAATTGCTCTTAAGTCAGTTTGTTTATTTTCAAGGACATCCACTAAAAGAAAAGCTTATGCAAATAACGTTAGAAGTATCTACTTACTATGTCAGTTTTACCCTGTAAGTAAATGCTGCTAACATTTTGTGCCTAAGCTTTTTTTTTTTTATGAAGACATATCTACTATGTAAGGACATAGTGTCGAATCTGAGCCTGGTATAGTTAGGTGACTAGAGCTCATGAGCTTGAAAACTTGGGGCTTGTGCTGCCACACTGAGTAAAGCAGTGGCTCTGGTTTGTTTGGATTGAGAGTGATGTTTGCTGTACTCCTGCCTAGTGCTGTCTTTGGCAAACTCAGCTCTGCCCATGGCCAAGGGATTAAAGGTCGTTCTGTGTTACTTCTGATTACAAGAAGGCTAAGTACATGACCAGCATGTGTTTCAATTCTGTTCATAATACCTTCATGTGCTGCTGTGAGCTCTTGGCTCAGAGCAGCTTGTCCCAAGGCTGCAAGGAGGTGCCATGGAGGTGCCATGTGACAATGACAGTGTAGACTGATGACTAAAGACATTACAGCTGTGCAGGCTCAGCTTGCTAGCAATGTGATCAACCTGAACCCTGGGCTGATTTCAGCAATAGTCAGTTTTTCATTGGGATGCAGATTTACTACAATGTGGAAAGTTTCTAGTAGCTTGAAGGGGAGACCTTCTCACCCTCTGCAACTCCCTGACAGGAGGTTGGAGTCAGGTGGGGGTTGGTCTCTTCTCCCAGGCAACCAGCAGCAGGACAAGAGGGCACAGACTCAAGCTCTGCCAGGGGAGGGTTAGGTTGGAGATTAGGAAGAGATTTTTTACAGAGAGTGCTCAGACATTGGAATGTGCTGCCCAGGGAGGTGGTGGATTCCCCATCCCTGGAGGTTTTCAAGCTGAGACTGGATGTGGCACTTAGTGCCATGGTCTAGTGACCACGGTAGGGTTGGACTTCATGATCTTGGAGGTGTTTTCCAACCTGGTTGATTCTGTGATTCTACAAAGAT
Source organism: Acanthisitta chloris (assembly GCF_000695815.1). Taxonomy (NCBI): domain Eukaryota; kingdom Metazoa; phylum Chordata; class Aves; order Passeriformes; family Acanthisittidae; genus Acanthisitta; species Acanthisitta chloris. The sequence continues at coordinate 15,414 of NW_008672996.1, forward strand.
GTTTGGTGCTACATCTTTTCCCTAATTTTTTTATCTCCACGTGAAAGCAGAGAGATTATGCAATCTGGCAGAGGATATGTGATAGAGTGGCAGCCTGAACTTGGACCTCTGGAGTCCAAGTCGATTGTCTCAGGGGATGATTGTTATGGTTAACTGTTACTCTAGATTTCTTCAGTCATCGGGTTTTGGAGCCAAACTTGCTTACCAGAGAGCAGCTACTTGATCTTTATATTTAGCTTGTGCAATGTGTCCTTGCCTTCTTTGAAAGCTCTCAAGAGAAACTGGTGCTTATCAGAGTATAAGGATGAAAAGGGAGGAGGAGAGGGAGTGCTTGCCATTGGTACTGCAGTGCTGAACTCTCAAGATTTCTCCCCAATGGGCACTTTATTTTTCTTAGTTTGATTTTAACTAAGATAAAATATAGTGTGGTTCTGTCTGTAGTTACAGAAAAGACTTGTGCTGTGAAGGAAGGGAGTTCTGTTTGGTTCAGAGCTGGTCCATGCACGGTGTTGCAGCCTGGGCCTTTGGCAGGTAGCAGTAGAATGCTTCTCAGCTCAGTGCTAGACAAGAGATGGGCTTGGGGAACAGGGAAACATCCATCAAGGAGAGTGAATGCCCTTAAATATACAGAGCACAGAAGGGAATGGAAAGACCAAGGTCGCATTTGGTTTCTTCTGGAAGCATAAGATGGTCTTGGATAAAGTTGCTGAGTTGAGAACATGTCAGATGCCTTCTTTCTGCATGTTCTGGAGGCAACAGAACTTGATGTATTTGCTGCTCAGTGTGTTGATGTGAGGGAAGGGGAGCTAGAATTGGCCTACTGAAGAGTATGCTGTGTTCACTATGCATCTGATTTTGCATCATAGGAGGGGCTCTGACAGTAACTTGGTCTCCTTGAGTCACACAGAGTGAGAAGTGATTTGGAGGATGGCTGTTACTTCCCATTTCCTTATGTGGTTCCCCTTTCCTTCTCAAGGTATCATTCAGAGAGACGAAACGCCCATGGAGAAGGAAATTGCACGTCTGCGTCGAGCCGACTTCGAGTTCTCTGACATCTTCTACTTCTGCAGAAAAGGCTTCGAGGCCATTGTGGAAGATGAAGTCACCCAAAGGTTTTCTTCAGAGGAGCTGCTCTCCTGGAATCTGCTCACAAGGACTAATGTCAACTTCCATTACATCAGCCTGAGGCTGACTGTGGTGTGGGTTATCGGGGTCATAGTGCGGTACTGCCTACTGCTACCCTTACGGTGAGCTCCTGGGGGCTGAGGGATTTTGGCAGGCTGGGAACCTGTAAATTTGTGTTTTCTTGCTCAATATCATCTCAGCTTTTTTTAAAAACGCAAAAGCAGCATTGGCAGATACAGGAGATTAACCTTCTTAGAGGCTCCTTTGAATGGTTTAAGCTGTTCAGAAGACTTTTATCTTGTCATTCACTGTGGAGAGTAGATTAGGGCTAAAGTGCTCATCTTTTCCATTAATGCTTTCCCAAAGTTGTGTGTTGGCAGTGTGTAAGGTGGGTGAGCTGTAAAGCTCCCTGACACTATGCGTGAGAGTATCTGAATCTGCTGCCTTTGCTAGACCATGATCTTGAGCAACAGGTCAGGGAATTGTTGAGTTGGAGAACTGGATATCATAGAATCAGAATCCCAGAATTTTAGGGGTTGGAATGGAGCTTAGAGACCATCCAGCCCCAACCCCTGCCCTGGGCAGGGATACCTCCCACCAGAGCAGGTTGCTCAAGGCTCAGCCAACCTAGCTGTGAACACAGCCAGGGCTGTGGGGCAGGGTTGGGGCAGCCACAGCCTCCCTGGGCAACCTGGAACAGTGTCTCACCACCCTCACAGGGAAAACTTCTGCCTAAGATCTAACCTAAATTTTCCCATCCTTCAGTTTGTGCCCATTGCCCCTTGTCCTATCCCTGCAGCTCCTAACACCAAGTCCTTCTGCAGCTTCCTTGGAGCCCCTTCAGATACTGAAAAACCATAATGAAGACTAGTACCTATATCAAATGTCTGAGAAATAATTGAATTTTTGCAATCTCTTCCCATTTTCAAGGGGAAAAGTATTACTACAGTGAGCAGAACTGCTAATGTTGACTGGATGTCTCTTTTGTCTGTAGCTTTACCCTCGCTGCTATTGGGATTGTGTCAATGATTGTGGGAGCAACAGTGGTAGGACAGCTGCCAAACAGCAGGTGGGTACTGTGCATGAGGGATCAACTTGCCAAGTTGTACCAGTGCAAACAGCTGAGGGTTAGGATTGGGCAGATTTACAAACAACAGACTACTGACATTCCCACCCACAAACTTGTGGCCTTGCTATTAGTGGCATCTTCAACTTGGGCTGAGGTTGCCTTTGTGCCAGGCTTGGCACTGAGGCAGATGATTTCTGATGGCTCCTCCTGCTGTCATGAGAGACTGTCATGAGAGCATTCTAGGGGTGATAGTGGTGTTTGGATGAAAAACATCCAGTGAGGAGACAACAGCCTTGCATATGTAAGTGACACCAAGGGTGTGACGCGTCTTAGCTGAGTGTTAAAGCTGGGAATGACCCTCTGTGCTCCAGAACACCGGCAAAATTTCAGCCCTGAGTTGTGTTGATTAGTCTGGAGAATATTGCATGTGTGTCTAGCTGCTTTCCAGGATGCTCAAGGTGTCTGTGATTTCTTTCAGGGTGAAAAACTACCTGAGTGAAGTGGTTCACCTCACATGCTCTCGCATCCTTGTCAGAGCTCTGTCTGGTACTATCTATTACCACAACAAGTGAGTGAGCTGATGCTACAGCAAAAATACGTCTATACTTCTGAGTGTATGACTATCCCATTTGAAATGGGAATAACTCTTTCCTGACCTGCAAGTGAATGTCACAGTAGATGCTGCCTCACCTGACAGCATCATGGAACTGTTGTGTGTGTGATGTGGTGCTTAATAGTCTAACCAAAAATATGTAATTGCAGGGAAAACAGACCTCAGAAAGGAGGAATTTGTGTTGCCAACCACACATCACCAATAGACGCAATCATTCTCACAAATGATGGATGCTATGCCATGGTAAGAGGAGATCAATTATGGCCACAGAAGAGGGAGAGGGACCAGGAAAGGGAAAGACTGTGGGATATTGGTTGTGAACTGACATCATCTCTCTGGCAACCAGTGACAGGACCCAAAGGAACGGTCTGAGGTTGTGTCAGGGAGGGTTAGGCTGGAGATTAGCAAATGGTTCTTCCGCCAGAGGTGTTTGGGCACTGAACAGCTCCCAGGGCAGTGGGCACACCCCCAAGGCTGACAGAGCTCAAGGGGTGTTTGAACAACACTCTCAGGCACTGGGTGTGATTCCTGGGGAAGTCCTGTGCAGGGCCAGGAGCTGGACTAGTTGATCCTCAAGGGTCCCTTCCAACTCTGATTCTGTGACTTGGTGCTTAACTTTCACAGTGGAGCTGTTTACTTGAGCACTAGTCGGTGGGGCAAAGTGTAAATTGTGCTGAAGTTGACTCCAAGCTCTGTGTTGGCAAAGCTGTCCTGGCAGTGTGAATGCCAAACTCTTCACCTACAGAAGTTCTTGAGATGTGCCTCCATGCACACATCCAGGTCCTTTGAAGTGAACGGTCTTGTGGTCACTGCTCAATGCTGGTTTGCAGCCTCCAGTGTGTTTGGGTTTCTCTGGGAGGGATGGAGAAGAGGAAGTTGTGCTTTTCCCAGTGTCTCAGCTGTTGCTGTGCCTTGCTGGGTTTGCAGGTTGGGCAGGTTCACGGTGGGCTGATGGGAGTCATTCAGCGAGCCACGGTCAAGGCTTGTCCTCACGTCTGGTTCGAGCGCTCCGAGATCAAGGATCGCCATCTAGTGACCAAGAGGTGAGCCATGAGCTGCTCCCTGCCCGTGCCCGGGGCTCTCCTCCTCGGAGAAACCGGGGAAGCTGACGGGGTTGTGTCATTGTTTAACCCCAGGCAGCAGCCAAGAACCACACTCTCACTCCCTCCTCCCCCTTTCCCCCCTCCTAGTGCAATGGGGAGGAGAAACAGAGGTGAAATCTATAGGTAGAGATAAGAGCAGTTCAATAATTGAGAATAAAATGAGATAAAACCATAGAATTTTAGGGGTTGGAATGGAGCTTAGAGCTCACCCAGCCCCAACCCCTGCCCTGGGCAGGGACACCTCCCACCAGAGCAGGTTGCTCAAGGCTCAGCCAACCTGGCTGTGAACACTGCCAGGCTTGGGGCAGCCACAGCCTCCCTGGGCAACCTGGGCCAGTGTCTCACCACCCTCACAGGGAAAACTTCAGCCTAAGATCTAACCTCAATTTCCCCTCTTTCAACTTGAACCCATTGCCCCTTGTCCTTGGTGTAAGACAAACGCAGCCTAGCAGAGACCAAAACATCAGTGTCATCAACATGATTTCCACTCTCAATCCAAACACTGCACTGGACTGAGAACATATTGCTGTAGGCTGGAATGATGCAGAGTGTTGTAAAGGGGTAGATATAGGTAGGAGTGGAAATAATCAGGGCAGCAGTTTTTGGAGTGACTTGCAGGGTTAGTGAACAGCAAACTGGATCACTCAGTGACCTGACTAAACTTACTTGTGTGGGCTTTGCTGCAGTAGACTGGGCAAAATGTCAGGTTCACATGTCACCAGGGAAGGCTTGAAAGGTTTATACAGGGTGAAAATGCTTCAGACCAAAGGTTCTGGTAAGGTCTGGATTGCAGACTGTCACAAAACATCTCAGCTGGGTAACCATCAGCATCATAAGTAATGTCTGATGAATTCAAATATGCATTTTGAAAGGATGTGGGGATACTTAAATTCTGGGGCTTTCTGTTGAAGAGAAATACTGATGATAAAATCGACAATATTATCTGTAAAATGATGCAGACTTCCTCAATTTCATTTGAAATGGTGAGCCACTAGAAATAAAAAGCTTTGCTTGTTTGGGTGAGGGGCAATGTGAATAGTTACAAGAATGAGCTGCTTACAGAAGTGGTTTTGGACAGAATGTCACCCAAGATATATCTCTGAACAGTATGGAACAGTGCTAGGAATTCATCCTTATTTTTAAAGAACTTTTAGGGGAATTTGGACAGGTTAACTTTTTCCCACCTTACTGGCTTCAGGACAGTTTTGCCAAGTCATCCAAGTGTTACTCAGGTAGTGTGAGCTGTAGGCATTGAAGAGCCTCTTAAGACATCTGAAGTTTTTCTAGTGTAGACAATTTCCTGATGGTTATGTTGATCAGAGTTAGTTGGACTAAGTTAATGGCTTATATTTGTTGTCTTCCCTGACAGTCATCAATAAAGCATCACAGAGGGAAGAAAAGAGGATGTTGCTTCAATGAAATGCACTTGGGGCATAAGGGATGGAGTGCACAAAGCTTCAGTTCTTAGGGAAACAGGAAATCAAGTACACATTAGTGTCTAGTAAAAGGCTTTGGTATCAAACAAATACGTGATATGTAAAGATACTTTTAATGCACCTGCCTGGGCAAAGAAGGGTAGAAAGGAAATGGTTTTAAAGCTTTTCTTCTGCTTTCACAGGCTCAGGGAACATGTGGCAGATAAGAGCAAACTGCCTATCTTGATCTTTCCAGAAGGTAAGAAGCTGAACTACTTCTTATCTCCATTCAGTGTAGGTCATAGAATTATAGGATTTTAGGAGTTAGAATGGGCCTTAGAAATCATCTAGTCCCAGCCCCCTGCCCTGGGCAGGGACACTTCCCCACTAGATCAGAGATATGCTCAACTTAGTCAGTGAGCAGCAAATGCTCTCACTCTTTTTGGGTAAGACATGTACATTCATGGGGTGTTGCTACTCAGATGTGGTTGGCTGTGTGAAGTAATGACTTTATCTTCTGGACAGGCACCTGCATAAACAACACATCTGTGATGATGTTCAAGAAGGGGAGCTTTGAGATAGGAGGGACAATCTATCCTGTTGCAATCAAGGTAAGTGGCTGCTGAATTCCAAGGGTTGGGAGCTGGGTTTATTAGGGTGGCAGGAAGGTGTCTCAGCACAGCTACGACTGAAAGGACTGGAGTTCTGGAAATTGGCTGCTCTCTGCCCTAGAATTAGAGAATTTTAGGGGTTGGAATGGACCTTAGAGTTCATCCAGCCTCAACCCCCTGCCCTGGGCAGGGACACCTCCCACCAGAGCAGATTTCTCAAGGCTTCATCCAACCTGGCTTTGAGCTCTGCCAGGATTGGGGCAGCTGCTACTTCCCTGGGCAAGGGAAGGAGTCCCTGTCTGACTTCTGGCGTATGAGTGGCTGAAATGAAAGTGAAGTTCTTTGGCCTATGGAGCCTGACTAGTAAGCCTTGATTGGGACAGCTCTTTCCTCCAGAAAGCTGGAAAGAAGGGAGATGCAGCAAGAAGCCCTTCCTAGTGCTGAAGGGAAGAGCAGCATGTTGCTCCCAGCACTTAACTCTATTGCCTGTCCTGGCAAATGACATCTGCTGCTGGTTCTGCCATGTACTCACAGATCTGAGAGTGTGATGCTCTGAGGGGAAAGGGTGTTATAATTTGCTTTTTCTGACCCTTTGCAGTATGATCCTCAGTTTGGAGATGCCTTCTGGAACAGCAGCAAATACAACATCGTGAGCTATCTGCTGCGCATCATGACCAGCTGGGCTATCGTCTGCAACGTTTGGTACATGCCTCCAATGGTTAGGAAGGTAATCTAGCTGACTGATCACTAGTTAAGAGCTTGCCTGTATCTGCAAGTGCCTTTTCACTTTTTTTCCCAAAACGTCTACCCACTCCATGTCTCCAAATCAGTTTTATACTGGATTTTGTCACCATTGACCAATGCACAATTTGACTTAGCTTTTCCTAGCTTGGTACCATTAGCTGTGCAGCCAATATACAAAGGACAGCAGTAAATACAGTGCTGTTCACAGTAGTGGTAGTGTTAATTTTCTCATGATCTCAAAACTTGAGGGGAAAAAATGACCTAAAATATTATCCCATGGGAACATCAGGTTGTGATGTTGGCATGTTAAGGGATGGATTGTTTGACAGTGACCTACTTTGATGAGGAGGCAGAGGAAAAATGTTATGAAAGTCTGTCTCTATTCATTTCTCTTTGCTTTGATTATGTTGAATTTATGGCCCTTGAAGGAAGGTGAAGATGCTGTTCAGTTTGCCAACAGAGTGAGATCAGCCATTGCTCGCCAAGGAGGACTGACTGAACTTCCCTGGTGAGTGATCAGAGAATCATAGAACTGCAGGGGTTGGAATGGAGCTGAGAGCTCACCCAGCCCCAACCCCTGCCCTGGGCAGGGACACCTCCCAGCAGAGCAGGTTGCTCAAGGCCCATCCAACCTGGCTGTGAACACTGCCAGGGTTGGGGCAGCCACAGCCTCCCTGGGCACCCTGGGACAGGGTCGAAAACTTCTACCTAAGATCTCACCTAAATTTCCCTCTTTCAATTTGTGCCCGTTGCCCCTTGTCCTGTCCCTGCAGCTCCTAACATAGATCCCTCTGCAGCTTCCCTGGAGCCCCTTCAGCTCCTGGAAGGTGCTCTGAGGTCTCCGCATAACCTTCTCTTCTCCATAAAATGCATAGTTTGCTAACAATAATGGTAACAATCATGATAGATTAATTTCCCCTCTTGCTCTGTTCCAGGGATGGAGGTCTGAAACGAGCCAAAGTCAAAGATACCTTCAAAGAAGAGCAGCAGAAAAACTACAGCAAGATGCTAGTGAGAAATGGATCCATAGGAAGCCTTTCTGCAGGAGCGGAGTCAGACTGAATGGTGGTTCTTGAAAACAAACTTTGCACACCCAGCCTTAGCAGGAAGGATGTTTTTTAATTAAAACAAAAAAAAAAAGGCAAAAAAATGGAGCAACAAACCAACAAAATCCTTCGTCGTGTGTGTGCATAGTCCCTGTGTGGCTGGTGCAGAGGCTGCCCAGGGCAGTGTCTGTGTCCCTCCCTGCTCACCCTTCTCCCTCTCCTGCCCCTGCCCATATTCATGTGATGATGCCCTGCACCTCCTGGGATTCCCACACTGAATGTGTGCAGAGTTCAAAGCCAAAAGGAGAAAAGCACCTCAGTGTTTCTGAGTTGGTAAGGATGAAGGGGAGTGCACTGAACACACTGGCAGGACACTGTTTGGGAAGGTACCTTTGGTCCACAGTCCTTTGAAGGTTTAAACATAACAAAATTGTCTTCTTTTTTTTTTGTTGTTGGTTTTTCTTCCCCCTGTTGCTCACAGACTTTTGTTGTAGATGACTTAAATAACATGTTTTAGGATGTCAGGACTGTATTTTGCTTAGCTTGCACCTGGATGTGCAAGGAGAGGATGGAAGACCCTAAAGGATGGGAAAAAGCCCTGCCCAAAGCACAGTTCATGGACCATGAAGAATTTGGAGGCCTTATAACATGGGGTTGCCTTTATTGAGAACTGCTACCTGTAGGAAGAGAAGAGGCAAGTCCTCACTCTCCCTGTTCACTGCTGTTGTTGAAATGGTTTTCTTGAGCTCTGGAGCTGTGAAGGTAAGGTCCAGGAAGCAGCTGGATAATATAGGCTAGGACAGAGGAATGTTTATGAAGTGGTTTTTCAAGAGTCCTCTGAAAAATTTGCTGCTAATCACTCAAAGTTCTCAAGAGAGCCACTCCAGAGATAAATCATGTGTCTTCTAGCAATAGCTGTCACAACTAGAAACAGAGTCCAGGAGTCACCTGGGAGAGGAGACATGGCATGTCCAAATCTGCAAGATAGTGCTGTTTGAATGTAATGAGAAATAAATTCTATATTTCTAATGGGTCTTGTGTGGCATTTCTACTCTTCCCTAAATGTATGGAATCAAGACAGCTAATCTTCCTGAGTGCTTAACATCAGAATCATGAAAACTTCAGTCACTGAGGCACGAAGGGCCAATTGGAGTTGAGCTCTTACCTCATTTTTAACCTGTTTTTTCTTCCCTTTTTTCCCTCTAAGGAACATATGGCTTGGTGTTGATCTTTTCTGCTCATCATGCAGACTGAACTTGAAATTACAAAATGAAGTCATATCAGGGAGACTCAACTAATGAATCTAAAATTAACTGGAAAACATCTATGAGCTTCTAAATTTTTAGCAGAGTTCATTTGTAAGTAATGTTTTCATGTGGTAAAGAGTTTAGTGCTGGGAAAAAAAGATTTGTGTTCTACAAATCAAAATTTAAACATCTGGTAGAACAGAAAAGTGTTCCTGGGTTGTTTATTCTTATCTCAGTCCATGCACTTGTACAAGGAGAAATATATGTATTTATTGACTATTACATGGACATGCAGCATAGAATCAGAGAATTTTGGGGGTTGGAATGGAGTTTAGAGATAATTAAGTCCCAACCCTCTGCACCTCCCACCATACCAGGTTGCTCAAAGCTTCATCCAGCCTGGCTGTGAACACTGCCAGGGTTTCTCTATCTTTTGCCATGTGTTTGTTGTAACCTAGTTTTCACCTTAGTTTTTCAGTGTTCTCTGCCTGTGCAGTTTCATGCCTAATGTGTGAGAAAGGCCCAGGTTTTGGCACTGAAGAATGATGTCTCTGTCCTTTCAGGTTTGTTTCTCTCCATATTACTTGCCTGTGGGCTCTGTCTTTCTACCTCCATTCCCAGAGAGTAGCAAGTCACTGTCTCCTGCAATTAGTTACCCTGAAGAACAATGAGATTGGCCTTGTTTTCCCCTCACTTCATCCTAGGATAATGGATTAGTCCAGATGCTTGACAGCACTGGATGAAGTGAGCGTGATGGAGTGTGAACCATGTGAGGACAGCTGTGGCACAAACCAAGCTCACATGGCACACTCTAATCTTCTGCCTCCTGCTTCATCTTGTGCAATGGTTCCACTTCATTATTGCACTGAGCAATTCAGCAGCCTGGGCAGGGATTAAGCCTTTCCAACCACTGCAATCAAACTTCCACTTGTGCACTCGACTCGTAATGCTCTGTTCGTGCTTAGGAAAAGGGATGGGAATTCAGAAGGATCATCCCTTGTCAGCAGCAGAAATGTCTTCCTTGGCTTGGTCAGTGATATTAATGATGCTACCTGGTGGGGAGGGAGAGGGATTCAAACCCTAAATTGACCATATGAGGAAACCAGTGACCAAGTGAAGTCCCATATCCACCTCTATTTAGCTGGGCTGGCTTAGGATAAAAGCTAAATGTGTTGTCTGAGGTTTTTGGGGGGTAAGGGAGGGTATTTAGGCTTTTTGGGGTTGTTAAGTGTCTGGTAGGTATTAATTGTGTCCCCGCCCAGAGCAGGGAGCATTAGGACTAGCTGATCTCTAAGGTCCATTCCAACCCCTTAAATTCTATGGTTCTATGAATCAATGCTGTTTGAGATGCTTAAAAACTTGTATCTCAGTCTCCGGGTGCCAAAAGGTCTTTGGAAATTGTGCTTGATACCTTGAGATTCTCTTGAAACTGAGTTTCACTGGGAAGTGCTCAAATGTGAGTCTTCAATCTTATTTACTTCAGAAATAGCAGAGACTTGGACTAGCTCTGTCAAATTACAGGTAACCCAGGAATTAAACAGAAAACATGACTGGGAAAGGAGTGCAGTTATAGCTTTTGAAATAACTGGCTGGGCAGGGAATGTAGTGCTCAAGCTGCATCCTTAGTTTGTAGACATCTTAGTATCTTTTGGAGCTGTGCAGGGCGGTCTTACGACCACCTCTTCATGCACCAAAGGGGCAAAAATCTTTGCTTCTGTTTGAGCTTGAAATGCTGTCCTCTCAGTTTTGAGTATGTTCTGGTCAGGATTCACCTGTGCTCCCACTTCCACCACTGCAGGGTTTACTGTGTTTCAGAGGAGTTCCAAAGAAACCTTGAGGGGATGGCAGGAGTGTTTGTCTTGCATCCCTGCTCCTCCCTTGTAGCACTCTTTTAGCTCTTCAAGAAAACTCCTGGGGAGTTGATCATCAGTGTTATTTCAGGGCTAGGACTTCTATTTCCTGGAAACATTTTGCTTTCTGGTCCTTATTTGGACAGGGTGTTTACTGCTGTGTTTGCAGAGGTTTCCAAAACACACTGGGAGGGCTGCAGTGGTTTGGCAAAAGAATCACTGAATTTTAGGGCTTGGAATGGAGCTTAGAGATCACCCAGCCTCAACCCCTGCCCTGGGCAGGGACACCTCCCACCAGAGCAGGTTGCTCAAGGCTCAGCCAACCTGGCTGTGAACACTGCCAGGCTTGGGGCAGCCACAGCCCCCCTGGGCAGGCTGCAGAAGATCTGCTATTGGCACAGTTGGTCTCTGCTATGTTTGCATTCCCTGGAAAACCAAATGGAAGGAGCTGGTGTATCACAGCACACACAGCTAGGTGCCAGCACCAGCTCACGTTTGCCTTTGCCTGCCGGGTCTCCCTCTGAGGCAGTCTCAGCTCTGCTCTCCCGTGCACTATTTGCATACTCTAACGAGATGGGCTATAATTGGCCTTCATTGATTTTGTTTTCATTGAGCTAAAATAGAGTCAGAGCTTCTTAGGCAAGAAGAGCTGATTGATTTGTGGTAGGATTCAGGACTATTCAGTTGAAGGAATAATTAATTATGTTCTTATTTAGTAATTGTCAGGGTCTGAGTTTACTCTCACCTTTGCAGTAGACACTGCTGGATTTTCTCTCTAGGCTGTGTCACTTCTTTCAAGAACTGGGACAAGGTGACAACATACAGAAGACAGTTCACAGGAAACACTCGAGTTCCCTTCTCTATCCCTTCATTATCGTTTCTTTTTCTCTCTGCACTTCCTCTACTTATCCATATGCATGACATTCTTCTGGCCGGGTGTGAACTGATCAGCTCCATTCTCTGGCAATTTGCTACTAAACAATACCGAGAAAACATCTTTTCAACCAAAAGTTGGTAAACAAAAGACAAACTGAATTGCTGACTTAAGAAAATGTGCATGGTACTTACTATTCGCTGTTAGGACTTTTATGGATTTGGGTTTTTTCCCTTATTCAAGTTCTTTCCCAAAATAAATGTTTTCTTGTGTTGTATGTGGATGTTGAACAAATCCAGAGCAAATATCAGTACCTCAGCACTGGAGCTGTGTTGATGATGTGCTGTTACACACTCCTAAACTTGCAGCAGTGGATGTTTGTGTGGGAGTGAGTTATGGTCTTGCTGAAATGGAAAGGATATTTGTCCTTCCTTGTGCTTTGCTTATGAAGTATCCATTTAATTAAGCATTAGCTGTGAGCAGACAGAGCTGCGCAGCAGAGCCAGATTTTATGAGCTGCTTCTGTGGACCAGAAAGCAAAGTTATAATGGCTCATCCAGCAAGGTTAGTATTGCCACATACGTAACAAGGATGATGTTTGGTATGTTTTCTTCTTTTCTTATCTTCTGCTTGCAGCAGAACATGGTAGCAACGTTTGCCAGTGCTTTTTAAGAGGTGGATCTTAGTAGGAATGTAATGTCAAACACCAATTAATTGAGCCCAAGCAGTTTCTGTGCTGCTGCCAGGAATGCAGTGCTCAGTAAATACCTTGCACCAAGCAAGTAAATGACAAAGGAACTCCCTGGACAAACAAGAAGCAAATGCAAGAGATCATTCTTTGTAACAAATGAGTTCTTAAATAGAAGGGTCTTCCAGCAGCTCCACCGGATGAAGATTTCTGACTCAATGAGTGCACTCAAGTGGACACAATTGACAATAATAAGTAGGACACAACCCCTGAGTGGCCTCAAGTCCTTTGAGGTATGTGAGTTGAAGGGTGGGAAAACCAGCAGAGAAAATGACTGGCAAAATAATAGGAGGTGAGGGTGTCTTGGTCACTGGCTGTGAGTAAAGGGACAAGTCCAGCAGCTCCAGCCTTTGCTGAGCAGATGAAGTCAAAGTGTGTAGCACAGAATCATAGGATTTTAGGGGTTGGAATGGACCTTAGAGATCATCTAGTCTCAACAAAGAAAGGAGGTTTGGGGGTCAAAACAAGCAGGAGAAAGAGCTCTGTGATCTTGTGGTGGTAAATCAAAGCCTGTGCTGACCAGCATGTTCCTTTGCACTGGACACTCCCATGACATCATCTAAGTTATTCTCAATTTGGCAGTCACTTTTCTCTAAATAGTGCTTTATATTCCTCTGGACAGTCCTGTTTGGAGAGCTTCAGGTCACAGACTTAACCATTTCTAGAGAGTTGTTTTTTCTCTTTGCTGCTTACCTGTTTAAAGGAGCAGAGATGCATTGCATCACCTTTCCCTGCACCCCTGTAGGATCTTCCTCTGTCAAGCTGAGGTGGATAAAACATCTTTGTGTTAAAAAAAGTGAATGGGTGCACCATACCACGAGACAATTAGCATCACTTTGTGTCTAAATGTTTTCTAGCCAGAAATTAAGTTAGGTGAGCTCCTTCTGGGTCTGCTGTGATTTATGCTGTCACCTTGCTATTTGTTCTGTGTCAGAGTTCACTGATCATTTCAGAGCCAGAAAGGCAGACACTGGGATATTTTGCACATGTGCTTTCTAGCTTTCATAGCCCAGAAGCTTGAAGGCTCCTGTCTCATTCAGTTTTCTGAAGGCAACTTTATTCACTGCATGTGCATCTCTTGGATTATATTAAGTTGTGAAGGTTACCTGGTTTAGTCCCTGTTATGAAGTGAACCTGAATTCCAAGTGCTCAGTCAGAATTTTTCCTTTGCTTTCACTAATTAAATATGTGTTTACAGCCCTTTTAGACTTCATGTGTTTGAGCTGGACCAGAGCTTCAGAGCCTTGTCATTTTTACTAGACTGATTACCTTGGAAAATGAAGAATTTTCTATGCTGATATGCTCTGGGTAATGAATGAGCAGCTCAGGAGAAGATGAGTACCTTGGGGGTTGTAAGGATTATTGGCCTGCCTACCCTGAAGCTTCAGCTATTGCATTGTAAAGATAATGAATGATTAATTGATCTCATACTTTCTACTTAACTTAATTGGTAGCAGTGCTTTGGCTGCATTGCCTGCACTAGCAGCTTAGAACATATACTCATTCTGAGTTAAAAAAAGAAGACTGAAGGGGCATAGGACAAGGAGCAGAAAGTGTCACCTCACTGGGCCACAGTGTCACACACTGGCTGCACAAAGTGGAAGGAAAAAGCTCTGCAACTCCTCAAGGTAAACCAGGGAACAAGATGTAGAGCTACATTGCCTTCCTTGCTTCCTGATCAGAGAATCACAGAATAAATCAGGTTGGAAAAGACCTCCAAGAGCACCAAGTCCAACCCTACCGTGGTTACTAAACCATGGCAGTAAGTGCCACATCTTGAAAACCTCCAGGGATGGTGAATCCACCACCTTCCTGGGCAGCACATTCCAATGCCTGAGCACTCTCTCTGTAAAAAATCTCTTCCTAATATCCAACCTAAACCACCCCTGATGAAAGGAGAAAGGCTCCTATAATGATTTGCATCAGAATAAGATGCTGGACTAGATTCTTTCTGGGTTGTTCACCCATCATCTTACCAGGTGAAACTTCCTCTTGCTGGAGATGATAGGAAGTTACTAGGTTAGAATTGTTCCTCTTGTGGAAATTTCTCACTCGTTTGGAAAAAGACTGAAGAAAAGTTAGGAAAATTGCTCTTGAAAATGAAAATATGGGAATGGCATAATGGATAAATGGTTGGCTGGGTGGACTAGGAATTTGTCAATAATTATGCAGGAATATTTGTGGCCAGGCTACAGGGCAAAAATCCCTGGAGAAAACAAGTACAGCTTTGAAGCAGATTCTGCAAAGGACAGACATCTGTTGTTGGTGGCCCAGGTATGTGGAATACTCTCAGTGGGAAAATAAGTCACTTTCCTAATGTGCTGTTTCTACTGTTGCACCTAAGAAATAATTGCCAATATAAGAGTAGAAACAGATACAAATGAGTATGTTATGGTGTGAGCCATGGAGGTTATGTTAGTCTTGGTATGAAGAGTCTATGTGTGTTAATAATGATCAAATTAAATTGCTCATTAATAAGCAGCAGAAGTAATATTGATCTCTACAGCACTTTCCACCCAGGTGCTCCAAAATGGTTTATGAATCTTTGAAAATCAGCAAGAGAAGGTAAGGAATTGTGTGCAGCACAGGCAGTGTGGGGTAAAAATGAAATCTGGGGTAAAAATGACTTGAAAAATTTCAGTGAGCAAAGCTGACCTGTCCTGAGAAGAACAGAACAGCTAAGATTTCTTGACATGCTCTGATGCATGAAGCTACACGTTCACTGGTGTAAAGTGGCTCTGTCCTGGGTCACCTGCAGTTGGAGAACTGCAACAAACCTTGCTAACTGCACATTCCTTCTGCTGCTGAGGAGCAACTTCAGACTGATTTTGGCATGTGAGATGCACTTCACCAAGTGTGTGGGGCAGTCCCAGC
>NW_008672997.1:0-14863 GCF_000695815.1 Acanthisitta chloris
GATCAGGTTGGTTAGACAGGACCTGCCTTTCCTAAATATCTTGCACGTAACTATACTTCTTCGCATATTGAAGCAAAGAGATGGATGAATGACTTCCTGAGATCCCTTCCAGCTCAGTTCTGTAAATCTGTACCAACAAGCTTAAAAATTGAGAGTTTATAATTTTATTTTTCTAAATATGCAAATTGCCATAAAGAAAGAAGTGTTAGAGCAAATATATGGTATAATTATGACACTCAAAGAAAAAGAGAAACTGACAGTTATTTCCCCAAAGAGCAGGTTTTTAAGTTGCCTAATTGATCTACGTTTGCAAAGAAGTATAATTAAATCTTAGGGCAAATATATGCATTCAAATCCTGTTAGAAAAGAATAGGATTCAGATGTATAATTTCTCAACTCCTACATACAGCTTTGAAAATACCCTGAAGTCTAAACAAAAAGGTACCACAGTGACAAAAGCAGAGTTTAAAAACAAACATTAAACGGTTTTAGATCTATTCACAGAACAAAATACCACATTTCATGAAGAACTGCTTTAGAAGGAAGGGGAGCTACTTTCATATCCAAGACTCTCTCAACAGCCAGGGAAACTCAGTAAGCTGAGTCTGCCCTGAAGCACATGACACAAAACCTAGCAGTCACTCTTCAGTTCTGTGGGAGACCTTAGCCCACCTCTGGTTGTTAATTAAAATGATTGATTAGCTCTGCTTAGTATAAAATAAATTTTGGTACTGTAGGAAAACATGAACTATCAAAAAATCTAACGGGTTCTCTTTTGGCATCATGGTTCTCTGGTTGTACTGATCCAACACATAGTGTTGAATGGCATAAAGCTGTAGAAAGTAATATTAAGCATCTAAGTAATGTGATATATACATGAATTAAATCAACTAATTAAGCAAACAGTTCAAACCTTGCAATATTAACAAGTAATTGTATAATAGACATCTACTGAAGTTTGTCTGTAAGTTTATGTTATAGGCATTTTAATGAATTTCCTAATTGTGCTGACACATTACACAAATTAGAATCAAACCAAAAATGTGGTAAAAACCCTGGACAACACTAATTCTAGCTTCTTAAGCATTTATGGACAGGTTAAAACAATTCTCATTGATTTAACTCATTATATCTGCTATTTAATCTAAATGGAATACTTTATTGTAGCCTGAATTGCAAGTTTTATTGGCAGTTATAGTACAAAATGTTATGCAGATAATTGGTAGTTACAGAACTGTTGATACAATAAGACTTTAAAAAGGATTATATGGAGATTTTATAAAGCTTTAAGGTTGAACTAAGGAAAGAAAACTACTTTATTTGGGTCATAGTATTGAATATTACAGCACAATTATCAATGTTTTATTATAGAGTTTAAAGCTTTCATCTTAGTCCTTTGATCATATTAAATCAACAAGGGATTCATTACATCATGGAAAAAAAAGCTGTTTGTGCAGCTTTTATGTCATGGGAAAGGGATGATATTTCTGTGTGCTAATGAAGAAATTATAAGGTATGGATTTAAGAAAAAGAAGAAAACCCAAACCCTGCCTAGTATTTCTTCCTCATCAAGCTCACTTTCCTCTTACTTCTGCATTGCCTGTTATCTATTGAAGAACAAATGGAACCTAATTGTATTCTGCTTTCTTTGGAAATTCAGCATGTAGCCTGTTATTTGCATGATGTACTTCTCTTTGTCTAAGAAATTACAAAAAGAAAGTAGCTCCTGCAAGCAAACCAAATCTTTTTAGAACGGGTATTATGAAATCTGCTTAATCCTAAGAGATTCCTGTCTCGTAGTAAGTTATTTTCAGGGTTCACTTTTTTCACATATCTTGCATTTTCCTTTTCTCCAAAGAATTCAGGATATAAATTTCTCAAGACACTAATATTACTCTGTTGACATAAAATGCTAGCTATTTGAGGAGCTGGTGAATATCAAAACAAATTATAAAAGCATTTAGTTATTTAAGTTTATTTTAAAAATACCAGTGGAGTATTATGTTTTACAGCACAAATACAGTATTATGTACAAATGCCTGAACAATCAGGCAATAGCCTGTTGAGAGGAAAGATACCGAAGAACTGTTCATAGCACAAAGTCCTACATGGTTTTGCAGAGTAAGGTATTACAACAGCAGAGCAGTACTATGCAAAGTGATAGCCTTGTGCCCTAGTTTTACCACTGTGTAGTTTCGGTGAGACCTCACTGAGTATTACTGGCTCTGTGAAATGTAATCCAAAGTAGTCATCATATATTGTGATTGTAAGAAAAATTTAGGTTTATGGACCATGCATATGGCAGGCAAGTATGTAAGTTACAGGAGCTATAGGCCTGCCTGCTGAGATAATTTGTCCTTTCTTCATGTGAATCTTTTTTTATCTGGTGCCTCTCTTCTTCGTCTTACATATGGGAATTTGAAACAAACAGGATGGGATAGGGGATGGAAGAGGGGTAGGGAGATGATTGTGTGACTGCCTAGGAAAGACAGTTGCCTCATGCATTTCTTGAGCTTTCCTCTAGGAGAAATTAAATATCAGTTTTATGAATGCTTCAACTATGATGTAAAATTTCCTAGGATGTTTTCTGTTATTCTTTCCCTTAGCTCTTTTCCTGAGACAAACCATGCATTAGACATCACTGTCTAGTTCTTTAAGTAGAAAGAATTGTGTTTGTATCACAATTCTCAGAGCACAAAAACTTCTTTTATGTCAGTGAAAAAAGAGGTATTTTTGTAATTAAGTCATAAAAAAAATAGACCTTATAAGCTAATGCTTGATATCATAATTTGTTTCTTAATGAGGAGGCTGAGCTTATAGCTATAATGTGTTGAATATTAAATAATGACAATAAAATACTGGGGAAAACAGCTCCTTAGGAAAGGATTTGTTCTTGATTCATTCAAACTGTTAACTCTAAAAGCACAGAATCTGTATCAAAACATTTTGAAGGAAGTTATATTCCAGAATAAGACTTCTAAAGGGCTAGATATATTATAATTAGTCATGGTCGTGGATGATTGTCAGTACTATACTTTTTAATAAATTTCAATCTGTGTCACTCATAGTGCAGATAACTGCTATGCTATTGATTTTTATAGGAATTGACTCTGTGTTTTTGTCCTGAAACTTGATTTTGGCATTGAGAAACCTCTCAGAATGAGAATTTAATGGAAGAAAAATAAGTTGTGGCAAAGTAGTTAATTTTTCAGGTATGAAAAACCATGCTACCAGAAAACAATCTGACAAATTTAAAGGCCAGGTTGAATAGAGCTCTCAACAACCTGGTCTTCAGGAAGTCATCCCTGTCCATGCCAAGGGGTTTGGAACTCGGTGACCTTTAAGGTCCCTTCCGTCCCAAACCATTCTATGATTCTATGAAAGAAAGCCGTTGCTTAAATCTAGTGCAAACACCTGGAAATGCTGACAAACAAACAGGTTCTGGAAGAGTATATTCTGGAAAACATATGTTCCCTTTTCCCAGCTAGCCAGTCTTCATGCAGTTTGAACAATTTCAGTTATCCTTATATGGCAGAGGAGGCTCCATAGTTTCAAGGGACATGAAGGCTCCCTTTGGCTCTGCCTGGCACCCCGAAACAGATTGTCAGGCTTCTGTCCCCACTCTGCATTAAAGAGAAAGTTACTTGTACTTCTGTCAGTGTCAATAATTCAAACCCCTGCAACTGTTTAATAAAAATCTGAAAAACTCATTCTACATATTAAATCTCTGAATCATACTGTCTGTTTCATGCTAGCCACATCAGGAAGAAAAAATCGTGAAAGCTGAAAAACATCCTCACCTCATAAAGTGGTAATAGTTAAATATTTAAAAGGCTACTGTCAATATGAGCCAAGTGAGCTAGATCCTAAAGTTCAAAAAATACGCAACATTTCATTTTCTAGAACTGTTAATTAATGCTTTTGGAATAGCACTTAGGAATAAATGACGAGAAGGAAATTGAAAAGCATATTATTTAACATGAAATTTGCAGTACTGTTAATATTGACAGAGGTGTGGAATAGATTTTTCATTTGACATTACTGAGAAGCATTTTAAAATTGAGGACAATTTCACTTAGGCTACATGTGGCACATTATCTGCTTGGCTGACAGAAAGCAATAGGATCCAATTTATTGAGTGGTAAATATTTTCACTTGTGCATGTCTTCACAGGCATATATTGTAATGTTTCAGACCTTTTGGTACAGGTAAAGCTTTCATAACTCTCTGCTCAGAGGAGAGGTATCGATTATGCAAACTTGTTAAATGTTGCTCACAGTTACAGGGATTCAATAATAACAACAATATTGGTTGTTTAGTTGAGCTGATCTTTCAGTAAAGGTCTGATGAAAGTTTAAATGTTGAGACTATTTTAAAGCGATTTATTTCAAAACCAGAGAAGGAAATGGAGTTCTTACTGCAGACTGAACTTTATAAATTGACATTATATCCCATTTATATACCTTATAAATTGAAAACAGTTATTTTAGTTCCTGAATTATTTCGAAATGTTGTTTGGCATTTCTTTTTAAATATGAATCTTTCTACTTGACTGAGACTCTTATCATTGGATATAATTTTTCTACTCTATTTGACACACAGTGACATTTAGAGGAGATAAATATCAAGTTTCTTAATAATTTAATAGAATAATTTCGGTGTCTCTGAGTTGTCAGCATTTGAGGGATACATGCTGCTAGCTAGGGGGAATTTTCTCTGCACATTTTGATGGTGTACAGAAAATAATGTCAAGTATTAAGACTTTTGAAGTTTCAAAAAAAGGAAAAAGTGATTCTTCCACATTCTTCCAGACTGGCTACCTGTAGAAGTACAAATTAGGTTGCATGGTTTAAGAAGATTGTCCTAACATTGGATCTGGAATTTAAAACCCTGTTTAGTAGCACTGATGCTCATTTTTATTCATATTTTATTATTTAATCAATTTTATTCTGTTATGAAATTATTTCCTCATAATTTATTTATTAAATTATTTATTAATTGGAAAGCTGCAGACCAGGTAGTGGGAATGGAGCTTGAAATGTCATCCTAACTAAAAAATATTATAAACCAGAACAAAATAGTCAAGTCCGTCCTGAAAATGTTTGGTTGGTTTTTGGGTTTTTTTATTCTTTGTCAAAATACAAGACAACACATTTTTTCACCTAAAATGAGACCTAAAAATGACTGCCTCAAAAATCAAACAATCCATTTGAAATTCAGAAGCTTGGGATGCTATAAATATTTTCAGATAATAAAGACAGACCTCCATTTCAGCGGTCCTTTCTCCCCAATAGTTCTGAGATATAAATCCTTTATAGCCTCATTATTTTACATCAAAACTCTCCCTATCACTGATTTTTGCATCCTGTTGACCTTTGTACTTAATCTACAGAAGTATGGATTGTCTAAAAAGTTTGTCTAAAAAGTGTGTGTTTTCTGATGTACAAATATACAACTGTGTACGATTCTTTTTAGTGTGTTTTTTCTGTCTGTGTTTACGTATTTAAATTATATCATGGAAGAGGTGCATTTATTTAAATTGGCCCAGCTGGATTATAATTAAGACTGACAAAGTGAAACCAAATCTAGGATATATTACAAGTAACCACAAAATATCTTTTGATACTCTCCCCAGTGTAAGATGTGGAAGTCCTTCATATGAACAACTTGTATGTTCCAAAAGGTATTTAAAGATAAGTCCTATGACAAATCAATTATGTTATTTCTTCTCTAATATTTATAATTTACAATGCAACACTGTATTGTGAGAGCCTACACATCTTTTGGCTCTAGTTTGAGACACCAATTCCACCTATATAAATGTATAGGTGTGATTTTGTAATATGTATCAGCAAGTGTAGTATGGAACAGTGAAGCTGGTTGTAAAGATGAACATAGGAATCTGCAACAGTCCATAGAGTGTAGGACATGGGCACTTAACTGCATTTACACTACCATGATTGATATGTTAGCAGTACTGCAGATTTTCAACAAAATGCATCATTAAGAATTTTGTTGGTATGTTCTGAGAAGTATAAACAAATTCCACTGTTTGTGGGCATCTGTAATACTAGGTAAAGTTAGAAATGCCTATGCTATATAGAACATTGAAAGTGCTAGGGTTTTTTTTTCTTCTTTTAATATTAATTTCCAATGTAGACTTGAATTTCGATTATAAATGGAGCCCTCAACTTTCAAATGTTTTAGGATTTTTTTCTTCTAAAGCTGAACAAACTCCTATAAATTTTTTCAAACAAATACCATTTGTGTCTTTTTTTAAACCAAAGAGTTTAAAACAATATTCATTATACCTTAATCAAGTTTCATCACGAAAGTTAGAATAATCACAGAATTCTTCTAATTCTTTAAAATAAAACAAAAATATAGCTTTTCTTGCACAGTTAGCAATCATGACTATGCATTGGGGGGTTCTCAGTGCTTTAGGAACTAGTAATTAAAATTTGAAAGTCTAAACTGACATTTTCTGAAGACATTTGAATAAAAAGTATTGTTCCTTTTACATTAGAATCCATTGTGTTCTTGATTCTTAAAACCACAGGTAAACAGACTGCGGAAAACCTTTAACAGTCTTTAGTTGCTGTGAATAAATAATCAGCAGATTATATAGCTAGAGCACTTGTGTTCAGAATGCAAGTGTTACTGGGTTAAGACAAAGAAACCTATTAATTTTGTTACTTCCTCATCAAAATTGCACCTTTTGTTCCCCCATCCTTCACCCTGTCACTTGGAAGTTAACTATAGTTATGGAAATATTAGGGCAGTTAGGAGTGGGTAACTTGTGTGTCCTACTTCTGCTGCTAGTTGGAAAACAATTGTCAGTCCATTATTTTGTGGTGCTTGAGGCCAGATGCTGTGCAATCTTGGCTTCTGAGGCACTCCAGCAGTGTGTGTGGGACCACAATCCTGGTGAGGGTTAGAAAGCCTAATAGAAGTATTACACTGTTCTGTAAACAGTCCTGGATTTGAAATCTGTGTCCTTTAAGTTCTTGTTCAAATGAGCATGAGTCTGGCTGAGTGGTTGCAAGTGAGTTTTCAGATGGGATAGCTCTTGGGTCCATTGTGTCCTGAATTTTTATTCAAAGCTGCAATTTTCTTATCTCTTGAGTTTTCAACTGTATTCCTGCAGCCTACCTGTTTATCATGAAGAAGAGACTGAAGGCAATGTTGAGTCATTACGTGCTGAATATGCCTTCATCACGATGCAGCCTCAAGAAGTAAAATTTTCTTTTTAAGCAAGCTCTGTAGGCACACCGCAGTATTACACTTTCAGAGATTCCCTTTGGCTTCATCAGGACACATCTGAGAGAAGTTTAAAGTTCTTTTCATTACATGTTCTTAACAGCACCAGCTTACCAGGGATTTGTTGGTTGTCTTTAAGGTTACATCACACAAGCAAAACAGCTTGAAATTAAGCTTTCCATTAGGGCATTGCTGATTTTCTCGAGTATAAGAAGTTGACTGTAATGCCAGGAAGATGTAGAAAGTAATTACACAGACCACCTTTATACTCAAAGATTCTTGTAAGTTTACCATTATTGTTGTGGTAGTTCCTATTGCTGTGTTTGAGAAAGGCCATATAATGGGAATATGTTACAAAAAATACTCTGTGCTAATGAAGGGTAAAATAAAGTTGGTGTTTTGTTGTTTGTTTAGGGGGTTTTGTGTGTTTTGTTTTGGGCTTTTTTATATATTCAAAATGAAAATAGCAGTGATCTGCAACAGTTTTGGAAGTACAATCTTTTCAAGTCAGGTCTTAAAATAATTATAATCTATCTGGCATCATATGAACGGCTAAGATAGGTCCTCATACTACACAGAAACAAAATGACAAAGCTAATTAATAACCTGTTGCATATGGAGAGGGCATCACAGATACTACTCAGGCATTCAGATTACATAACTACCAGATAAACACTATTCCAGTAATGAATGTATGTATCTAAAATAGTATCCAAAAGATCAATAAACAAAAAACTGCATCCTGATATATGTCAGCATGGAGTAGTGTCTGTCTGACAGCAAGCATTCTCAGTCATTTGAAGGAGAGACAGAGTGGTTAGAAGAATAACTTCCCCATTTTCAAAATGAATAAGAGATTTTTGATATATATTTCCTGTTAGATAACTCATACCTCTACTTGAAAGCTGTGAAGCAATTCTTCTCAAATTTTAGATACATTTGAAATCGCAGTACCAGAAGAAGCACTGGTAGATTTCCATATTTATTACAGGAATTAACTCTTAACCTTTACCACTTCTTGTCCTACTATGCTGACTATCAACAGGCTCCTGAAGAAGTTTTTGCTTCACAAGTGACTCTAGACTTCTGTTGTGTAATAAAGTATAAGGAGGTTCAGTGTTGTTGAGAAACACATTGAGTGCAGGTAGCTCAGTGTGGAGCTCCAGTGCAAGCTGCAGATTGAGCTCTAGGTGGAGGAGTCCCCGGCAAGAGGCTGTGACCTGATGACGCTTTGCATAACAAAGGGCATGGGGATATGTGGCCCAGCTAAGTGACTGGACACTCAGAAACACACCTGGAGCCAAGGACCCCAGGCTTTGCCATGCTTAGACTGTGAGGGTATAAAAATTCAGGTGTTCCTTTGTTCAGGAACTCTCCTCAGAGGAACTCAGCTCCAGCTCCTGTTCTGTTATTTAGTTATTGCACTAAGATTAAATTATTTTGAGGATCAAAACATCTGACACTCTACTATGGGAAACCCAGGGTCAAGCCAGTAAGGTAACTTGGTCTGATTATGTGAGTGTGGTGTATGTAGGAAGTCAAGCAGAGCATCTGTCAGCTCACTGGAGCTGCCTGCAGTGAAGGGGCTCCAGCCTCAGCTCAGATGGTGCAGGTGTGATTGCCAGAGTGGCTCATGGATGGTCAGTCAGGCAGGTTTCCTAAACAACTCCCATAGATGAACAAATTCCTGCCTTGGATTAGACATAGCAAAGATTAAAAGAATCACTATATATGTACTGGAGACCAGTGTATTTAGCTTACAGTATATAAGCATTTATTGTATTAGAGGATGCATTTTGGAGGGCACAGCCACAGTTAATTTGGGGTTTG
Source organism: Acanthisitta chloris (assembly GCF_000695815.1). Taxonomy (NCBI): domain Eukaryota; kingdom Metazoa; phylum Chordata; class Aves; order Passeriformes; family Acanthisittidae; genus Acanthisitta; species Acanthisitta chloris. The sequence continues at coordinate 9,091 of NW_008672997.1, forward strand.
CTATATATACTGTAATGCTCCTCATTTGCACAAAAGATTACCATGCTTAAAATTCTTTGTATTTGGCATATTTATTTAGAATTTAATTCTGAGTTATTTATAACTTTAAGCTTCTTTCTATATGTAGTATATGTAGAATGCAGTATCTCATAGCTCTGAGCAGCACATCTTGGTAATTACTTGGCTTAGCAATTCACATTTCAGTTTTAAAACTTCCCATAAACTTGTGCGAAATATACTATAGAAACACAAAGTAGGCCACTGCTTACTACCACGGCTAATCCTATTGACTTTCATGCAATTATTCATACAGGTAAAAGTAGCATTTCCTGAACTGGTCTCACAACAAACCATACTTAAATTTGGGAAGACTTAAAGATGAAAACGGTAACATAAGTGAAAACGGTTACTAGCACATTATCATCACGACATTCTCATGGTCAGGGTTTTGTGTATGTCTGAATATTACACACAGACATGTGTATGCCTTTTTTATCTTTAAGAAATTTTAGATTATATTAGGAATCAGAGAAAGAACAAATGTCAAGGTTTTCTACAAATAGATAAGAGAAGAAATACTAGATTTCTTAGTTCCTAAAGTAGCAGTTCTTGTTGAGAGGAAACAACTGCTTTAGGTTTGAAAACAACTCAAAAGTCGAAGTGATCAATACAATTTATTGCGTCTTCGTATCTTTCTAGCTTTCTGTGGTAAAGTATATTTGACAGAGGAACTTCTATGCTAACCACATAAATACTGGGAATGGAATCACGCTCCCACTGGTATCAGTCACTGCAAATCAGTGGGGAAAAGATGCTTCTTGTAAACACAGTAAATCTCATCATGTTGTCCTCCATTTCTGCTCTTCTTTTGCTTTAATAGAACTGCAGAGCATGAAAGATGTGCTATGAATCAAAGTTTGAGTGAGTTCTGTAAGCAAGAATGGTGAACTAGCAACAGAAGCCAAAAGCACTTGATGCTACTTTTCCTGAAGACTTTTTGTGTGCTTCATAGACCTTTCTGGAACAGAACACTATAAATTATTAGTGTGCAATATGGTCTGTTGGATAAAACCCACAAAATTTAGAGGATAAAAATTAAGGATAAAATGAAAAAAAACCCTGGTACTTATATGAAAGGGTTCAAACAGAAAATTTCAATTTCTTTTCAGAGCATCCTTAAAATTTGACTGATTTTCATTCTAGAGTTACAAAAGCTGGCTTTAGATATGCTGCATTATTTCCAAGCCTCAAAACCACTTTTTCCCCTTGAAAAAGATGTTACTGGTCACTTTTGTTTTACTTTATCTCACTACTGATTTAAATTTCCTTTAGATTGATTTCTACATATTTTACTTATACCTTAAGAGAGATCACTGCTAAGCAAAGTATGAATTGTATGAACAGTGTTTCACATCATACCTTGCTTTCTTACAGCAAGGTTTTGGTGAAGTGATGTATTACATACTCTACCATGTCAATAAAAATAAAAGAATAATGGAGCACTCAACAGTTTTCATTATATTATCAAATGATGATGGGACATGATTGCTCTTGGAAAAAGAAAAAGGAATGATGTATTATTTCAAAAATACAATGGGTTTAGGCAAGAGTCACATCCAAAATCACACAATAGGACATGCCTTGAATTTCTGGAGTGTGCCATCTGACTTTTCAAGTCTAAATGCCTGAGTATTTGAATTAAAGAAAATATTGGTAAGCTCACTCTTTCTATTGTGCTCTGGAAAAACCTGTGGAAGTCTGTGACAAGGTCTCCTTTGCTTCCTGGTTAGTAAAGGAAGAGTAAGGCAGCTCTTTCCTGCAGAAAAGCCATTCCCACCGATGGTTTCTCTTTTTTCTGAGAGGGTAGAGGGGGTGTTTGTTACATCTTTTCTCTCCTGGGTTTCCCTTTTCCCCTGTTAGATGAGAAGGAACAGGAAAAAAAAATAAAAGTTGAATAGTGGAATTATATTGTGGACATTTTTCATTCCATTCAGAGGCTAATGCTAACCCAAAGACTGAGAAGAAAAATGTAGAACATTTGAAGTACTATACATTTCCTAGTCATGCTTGTCCTGCTGTTGGTTTCCTTGCTTGATTTGCATTTTTCATCACTCAGTGGAGAAGCAGAGAGTTGAGCAGCTGGAAGAGAAAAAAGAAGGAATACTGCATTTGTTGATAATCAAAAGGAGACAGAGAAAAGGGAGTCCTTCTATTCTGGTCATGCAGAAAGTGATATACATTGCCACAGAAGTGACTGTGTTCAAGACTGCTAATTTCTGGGGCCTTTTAGGTGATTGGATTGATTTTTTTCTTTAAAGCTGAATCACTGTTGCATTGCTAGTTCAGTAAGCAAGCCTTTGATACTGTATATTGTCTGCATTTGTAACAAAACAGGCCTGCTAAGCATGGGGATCTCTCAAGACTGATCCTGTAATGTGTAGGTCACTTTTATTATTTTCCAGGCATGTGTACCTTTATGGATATAGAGAAAAAGAAGTTGGAAATCTCTAATTAGAATATTAGGTACTATTCCCACCTCTGCATATCAATAATTACACATTAATGTTTCTTAAAAGTCAAGCAAGGAACAAAGTATCTTCACCCAATATAATAATATGAGCTATTCTTTGTCAGAAGCTACAATTCTCCATGTACTCTGGTCACTATCATCATTGTTTCTGTGTCTACATTTCTTGCCATCTTTCATGTTGGTTTTTTCCTCCACATTGTGGTAAATGTTGACTTACATCTATGTTTGATTTAATTTAAAGGCTTTAAGCTCATTGCAGCATATGTTGCCCATGGAATGTTTGCTCATGTTTTGTTGATAGAATAGGAAGGCATATTTCTCAGGCTTTTACCTTTATGGTTGGTTTTCTCCATGGTCAAAGAGCTTTTGTAGTAACATTAGATCAACCTATTTTTTAATCTTTTGAAGTTCCAAAGAATCCCATGTAGAAGTTAATCAAGAGGTTTAGCACCACAAGAGGCTAGTCACATGTAATTACCCAGTAGATTGGTAAGATTTGGAAATGTTAAATGTTACTCATATTATTGAAATATACACTCATACAGTGTTAATTGTGTGTTCCACAGTGATATTTCAACAGCACAAGCAGTGCTCTCCCATTGTGGTAGGTGCTTGCTGATTTGCTCGTAAATTCTTATGACATCTATCACCAGTGAGCAATAGTGAGCTGTCCCAGCACTTGGCCCATTGCCCATGAAACAGAGCACTCTACCTGGAAGGGAAAAGGTCTACCATGTGAAAACTACACAGAAATTCCAAGAACTGCATCTGCTGGTCCAGTGTCACAACTCCCTGATATCTTCGGGATGGTAAAACCCCCACATTCATGAGTGACTTGATGAAAATTTCTGATACACATAGGCAGCCCTTTTACAACACATTGCAGTTACTTCAGAGCAGTTTCAGCTGTCTGGAAATAAGAAAGCAGACGTGGCATTTCAGGAGCAATCTCTTAGCCACAGAGCAGCAATAGAAGAATTAATGAGAAATTTAAAAGAAACAAAGTGACCTTCAAATACATTTTCCTGTCAGTAGAAGCACTCTGTGTGCCTCCTTGTGAAACAGTTGCAGAATTTTAGCGCTGTCTTGCCAAATTTGGACAGAAACTTACATCCAGCAAACATAGTAGGACTAATTTTATAAACTCAACTGGAGACATTACCCATTAGAGAAAGCGCCTTTTAATGTCATATTGGTGATTTATGTACCTGTTTTGGGGGCATAGTGGCAGAATCTGAAAGTGCCCTGACTCGAGAGGTAAGATAATCATACTGGGTGCAGGACGTGCACTGTTACACATAACTATCTAATCAGGCAGACATGTGAAAAATAGCCAGGTGCAATGATATATATTCCTTGTTCCCTTACCCAGAAGCAAACTAAGTTATGAGGTCAACGTAACAAGCAAAAAAGGTATACTGTGACCTTTCAATACAACTGTTTCACAAGGATCTATTTGTTAACTGCCACTGGGATTGAGTGCTCCAGAGCATGTTAAGCCTTGCCAGCCCACTGGATTCACTTCCGTGGAACAGAGGCTGAACATGACAAATATGCCTATCAATGTATTCCTTGGAGCTACATGTGTTTCTGTATTTTCAGGATCAGCAACCTTGTTAAGTAAGAGGTTATGGAAACTGTGTATACAGGATGTTGTAACAAACTATTGTTGCAATGTAAGATTGAATACTTAATTTATTTATTTATTCATTTTGGGGAGAAGGGAGGAAAATTTATATTTTAAACAGCTTGGCTATAAATTTACTGTTATGCCAAGATAAATGGTTAAAACAGTGGTTATAAATTTTGTTTTGGCATTGCAGTAAATTGTGTATATTCTTTCCCGAATGTATGTGTGAATTAGCATTTTTATGTATTCATAATATGACCTTTAGTTTTTAAACTTTCTTTAGGAAATAGTCCTCCTAGAATCTGCTTAGATTTTATCAAGTCCTTGCTGAGATGTGAGTAAGAGAAGTCTGTGGCATCTGTCCCCTAATATTTAATCCAGTAGTTTATGCAGTCTTAGAAATTCTTATCCACCATTTAAAAAATTTTCTGTCAATGCTCTTTTAAATTTTAAAAAATAAGTCAAATAGTAAGGAGTAGGGAGTGAATCAAATAAAAAATACAACTTTTTCTTTGCTTTTATTCCTTCTGAGTCAATTTGGCAGTGAGCTGTTCTGAAGTGCAAATGGTTTAGTTATCTTTTGTTTGTCTTCCATTGGCAGGGAAGGATGGAGTAAATCTGGGGCCTCCTACATGTCCACACAGGTAAGTACTCCACACTGATCTACATTGCTGCACTTCAGAAGGTGCACTTTTAACAGCATATTTACTAATGAAACCAGGTAACTGTACTGGACATTAATTTCCTTACTGGATGTCATAATTCTGTCACAGAAAAATGATTAGGCTAATATTTATCTTTACTGATCTTCATATTTACATTAAACATATTAAAAATAAGAGAGCTTCAAGTGAGCCTCATTTCAGTGTCTTGTCAAGCAATCAAACGGGAAGTAAGTGAATACAAAGGTTTTCTGGCTTGTTTGTTTAATTTCTTTTTTTTTTTTCTTTTTTAAAATAGCCAAATCAACAAAACAAGGCAAAAAACTTAAAATTCTTTGTTAGACTAAGAAGAGGTGTGTTAGGAATATTGTTATTTGGGTTTCATTTAGAACACATTTGAAAGGTCACGTGTTACTGATGAGCTCATTGTTTATCATTATAAAATAATTGTCAAACTAGGAACAAATACTTATTTATTTTCAGAATATTAGCTAAAACATTAATTATTTTCACCTATTAAAACATCCTAATGAGGAACTAATGTTAATTCATCTAACAAAGTTCACTTTTATTTGAGACATTCACTGAGTTAATTAGTATACTCCCTTCATTCATTAACATTTCAAATCTCATTAAAATGTAAATGGGAAAAGTTTTTTGCATATTAGAGGGTTTTATTGGTGTTCATCATAGTAAGTAATTTGGTCTTCATTAATTATAAAGAATATAATAAATAGTCGTTTACTTTTGTGAAAACAGCTGGTTAAAGGTTGTTGTACTTATGCTTTTTAGCGTAGCAATCCAAATGGATGATTCTTTGTATGGATATAATTACTTCTCATCACTGAGCTAGATGGTGTACAAAGTGGAAAAGACAGTAAAAAGGGCTCCTGTTCATCCTGCAGCTGTGTCACGCAAGGGAAGTACCTTGAAGTAAAGGGCTTTCTTTCC